>NC_056741.1:572131234-572431234 GCF_019279795.1 Protopterus annectens | reverse complement strand
TGTATATATATATATATATATATATATATATATATATATATATATAGATATATATATATATAGACAGAGAGAGAGACCGATACATAGAGACATGTCGATATATACAGGTCTACATATATATGTAGATTTGTAGATAGGTTAGAAACATCTACACATCTGGGGATTCAAAGATGGCTGCCATTCTGTAAACACTGCTAATCCACAGCTCTTAAATACTCTTGGAATAAAATCAACCCAGAGGAAATACCAGGACCCGTTCCAGTAAAATTGACAGAAATATCAACTCTAATTTACATCCAGAAAACCAGAAAGGGGAAAACAAACCTGAAGAAGCAACAATTCTAACAGGATTACATCAGATTATCTGGAGCTGAGAGAAGAAACAGGGAAAAGAAACCGTGTGCTTAGAGTACTTTACACACAAACCCCTACCTATAAATCAGGACGCCGTTTTTCCACAGAATGTCAAAAGAAGATAAAAATATGGACACTACAACAACAAAAACCAAAATCTCAGAACTATTATCTCCGGAGAAAGATCTGAATTCTAAAAGACAGAAAGTAACAAAACTACAAGACACTGGTAAATCAGGGAACAAAAATAAAGCAGATCAACTAGCAAACTTGGATGATGTGAAAACTGCTTTACTGCCTATCCAGGAGGCAATAAAAAAATGTCTCTACAACTGCAATCATTTGAAACTTCCTACAATCAAATCCTGAAAAGAATGGACAAATATGAAGCCAAAACAGTGGAGAATGAGGAAAAAATAGCCCTGCTATCAAAAAAAACTGACTCACATGAAGTAGATATTCAAGCCATGCAAGCTAAAATTATTGATCTGGAGGCAAGATCCAGAAGGAACAATATAATCATCAGAAGCATACCAGAAAGTATTCACTACAATGATCTGATTCCTTCCATCATACATATATTTGCAACACTACTTAAAGACCAATAAACAGCACAACAAATCATAATTGAGAGAGCCCACAGAGCCCTGAGAGAATCCCAAACATCAAAAATTCCAGGACCAGTCTATGTCAAACTACTTAACTTTCAAGATGTTAACAAAGTTTTGTTATCTGCAAAGAAAAATGGGGCTCCCTTAATATGGAACAATAATAAAATCTCTCTAGCCCAGGATCTGCCTCTTCAAATCAGGCAAGTCAGACAGCTTATGTCTCCCTACTGTAAATTTCTAATTGACAAAAACATAAAATTTCAAATGAAATACCCAAATACTTTGATATTTTCTGTGGAGGGGGTTAAATATTCAGTTACTAGCATCTCAGAAGCAAAATCTATCTTTATGTCCGTTTTTAAGAGAATTCCTGCAGTGGATAACTAACTGCATCTTCCGATGCAATTACTGAGCCTCCGAGGATGGTCAGAACTTAAAAGAATAGTCGTGGACTTACTTTTACCTTAGTTTGCTCCAAGTTTATTCCAGGCCGCTTTTTTGGATTGGCGCGAGTCTGCTGCTCGTTTTCTAAGCCTCGTGGGCATCTACAGGAAGTGTACAACACTCGCAATACGCTCGTTTTCCCAGGGGAGGAACTGAAACTCTTTTTAAGGCTTCAGAAGCCCTTTTATGAGGTAACACTGCCAGAAGTTCGTCGGCATACTCGGTCCCCCTTCGAGAAGCTTAGCAATTGGCTTAGCTATCCAGTAACTAGAAAAAAGTTCGATGGCACTGTAAAGGGAAAAAAAGTAATTTGCTGATGAGACATTTAAAAAAAAAAATAAAATGGAAATGCTACAGTTCAATGTTATTGTGAGCATTTCTGGTTTAGTCGACATTTTAATAATTGTCATAAATTGCTTGCAGATGGTTCATAGGAAAAGTGGCTCCATTTTATCTAAAATGATTTGTTGGGAATGGAAAATTCTCCCACTTGTTTGCATGGGTTAGTAAGTTAAGCAGTATTAATACTGCTATCGAGTACAGCATTCTAAACAAGTGATACCTGCATGCACTTTCTGAATAGGGATGATGTTTAGATATTTAAAACCTTTTACATCTAATCTTGGCTTAACTTAAGTAATAACAAAAATTAGTGCTGTCCATACATACTGCTCCTGTGATAAAAGTTTATTTTGTGAAGTTGCTGTGTGCTGAACTGCTGCATTTTACTTTCTGATCTTCATTATAAAACTCGACTCCTGTTTCATCCCATTCTTAAGGGTGGAAGTACTACAGTTTAAGCACATAGTCTTTCTACATATAGATATCAACAGTGGTTTTTAAGGTTACCATTAATAAATCTCTGTTTCCAGCTACATTGAATATCAATAAAGGTAACAACGTATACTACACTGATAACAGAAATGTAAACTCAAAATGGTAATCTGACACACTCCGCATTCTTAAAGGAGCATGCCCATGAGCTTTTAAACACAGGGCTTACTTTTAGCCACAATGATTTTATCATGGCTGAATAAGCCCTATTTAAACCTCTAACTATACTTAATAGAGGAACTTATGACAGTCTGGGTACCGTAAACAAAACAAAACAAGTTACAATCTGCATAACATGTAATTCCTGGTGCTACTATTAACATGCACATTAGAACTGAAATATCTTTTCTATATAAAAGCACCTTTAGGATATTATTATATCAGGACTTGAAATTTTCTGGTTTAACAGTACACGAGAATCAGAAAATGAAGCAAACTAAGACAAGTTAGGATATAAGAAAAATTTATACTGTACCAGTTACAGAAATATACTAAGAATACCTAAGAACTCAGCTTTAAAACATTTTTTAACATTTTTTATTTGAAAAGTGCATTGATGACCTAGGTAATTGTAACATCATGGAAATATAAATGAAGGCTGCACATTCTGCGATTCAATAATTATATAAAAGAATAGTCCTGGCTGAGCTGCCCAACATATGATATGCCACCGAGCTATTTATATGTAGACACAATATACCTAACCACAACTTACGAGAATGTATACAATACATGGGTCATCTATTGTTGAAACTAAAATAATATGACCTTGCTTATCGTGTATGTTAATAGAATACATAGATTAATGTATGGAGCCTACTGCAAAGCTTGGATTGGAACCAGGTGATTCTCCTGTAATATTTACTGAACAATGCAGTAAGGGTAATAGAGTACTCGCTGTCTTTTTGTTTATATGTTATATACAACAATGTTATAATAATAATATGGTTTGCACAGAATTGAATTGTTATTGAAGGACTCCCCAACTAAGTGTGTCCATATTCATATATTTACATATGTGTGGATTGTTATATAGGTATATGGTTTCCTCCAGGACTCATCAGAATAAGAATGGGTATAGTAAGCCATATGTCATATAGTGAACCTACTGCAAATAAACAGTAGGGGCACAATCTCCTTTAAGCACAAGGCCATCCAAGACTGAAGCAACACAGGACAGGGGTGATAAAAATGGTGGGAGTAATGATCCTGGGTATATTGCTTAAATGAAGGATACCTGCCTCTTGACATGAGCAAAATTGGTTATAATAGTTTCTTTTAACGTTAATACTTTATTATAAATCTCATAAGAAGAAATGTGGATTGCAGAAGTAGTGTTTGTGAGGGAATGAGTGGGTTAGGCTTTGTACAAATGGGGTTAGGTCACACATGACCATTACAACTCTTCCAACCCGACTATATTAATACACAAGGTATATATATATATATATATATATATATATATATATATATATATACCAATAACACAAATAAATACAAAAACCAAATCTGGTAAGGTCCTGTTCAATTCCTGGTCCAGGAGATTGGTGGGTAAGCACAAGGAAGGGACGGGAATAAAAGAATGCTTTCATAACATGTTTTTGAAAAGAATTAAAAACTTTCCAACATACTTACACAAATATTCAAGGCGTCTTTCACAAAACAAAAAGCTTTGTAAATGTGGGAAATAGAATCATGGAACATTAAAGGGCTCCAGAACATTAGGAAAAGGAAACTATTTTTACATCTAGCTCTTCAGTCTAAGGCAATCTTCTTACTAATTCAGGAAACACACTTAACTAATGAACAATGGTTGGATATCAAAGTAAAAAAGTGGATAAGAGACATTATAGCATCCGAAGGCAAAACAAACAGTGCAGGAGTAGCTATAATCATTAAGAATCATTACAAAGATGGAATCTTAGATTCCAAAATAGATAAAGAAGGAAGATGGTGTTATATAATTCTTTCAACCCCCCTTTATGATAAACCCATTTTACTTCTCAATGTATATGCACCCTGTAATAACCAGCACTCCTTTTTTGCATCACTGTACCCTATCTTAAACCAATACAATAACCACTACTTGATCATAGGAGGGGACTGGAACTCATATCAGAACCCAAAAAAGGATAAATCAAGTCCACAGAAATCATGAAACAAACAAGCAATCTTAGCATTAAACGAACTTAAGTATGACTTTAACTTATTTGATCCCTTTAAATATGGTAATAACATAAATAATTCAAATAATTTCACATTCTACTCCAGTTGTCATAAAATGTGGTCGGGAATTGACTTTTTTCTAATCTCAGAAGCGCTAATAAATCTTGACCCCGCAGTATCCATACATACCCGCTACCTATCGGACCACTCAAAAATTTCCCTGTATATTAACAAGACCACCAAGGACAATTTACTTCATCGGGGATATAACTGGTCCTTAAACCCCAATCTCCTAAACAAAAAGGAAATAATGCAGGAAGTACAGGTTATTCTTGAAAGGTCTAATAAAACATAACCATCCCCCTGATATTGAATGGGCGGCAACTAAGGCCCAGATAAGAGGTATCTTCCTACAGAAAGCGTCTTACTACAAGAGAGCACAACTCAAAGAAGAACAACAATTAGAGGCTAAAATTAAATCTTTAGAACAGGATCTGATGAAAAACTACAATACACAAACTGAAACAGAAATATTGAAATTCCAGAAAGACTTATTCTTACTTCACAACAATAATTTATCATTTCATGAAACTAAAATGCTTGCAAAATATGCTAACCATATACAAACACCATCACGAGCACTGGCAAGGATTATTCATCAGTCCAAATCACCTTCCCAAATTGCGGAACTATCTTATAAGAATAAGACCTACACAAAATCTGAAGACATTATTAAACTTTTTGAAATCTTATACTCCCAAATCTATGGAGAACAAAATTATCTGCCTACGAATCATAATAGCACAGTCTTCCTACAGAAACTAAATTTTCCAAAAATTGATATGAAACAACGAAAAGAATTAATAGAGCCAATAACCATGGAAGAAATAGTGACAACAATCAAAAAATTGAAAACACATAAATCTCCCGGCCCAGATGGCCTTACTGTGGAGTTTTACAAAACGTTCTACCTCATCGCGGCACAATCATTATATCATGTATTTAATTATATAATAAATAATAAAATTAATGATATACACTTTAATGCATCCAAAACAATCTTTATACCCAAAGAAAAGGCAGATCCTCAAAACCCAGATAATTACAGACCCATATCATTACTCAGTATTGATACTAAAATTTTAACATCTATCCTGGCTGATAGACTGAAAAAAATAACGGATATAATTATTTCAAGAGAACAATCTGTTTTTTTAACATCTAGGCAAACCAGTCACAATACACTAATGCTACACACACTGATTTTATATGCTAACCAGACTAACCAAAATATATATGCTCTAATTATAGATGCTCATAAGGCCTTCGATAAAGTTAACACAAAATTTTTATTTCAAATCCTACCTTATTTTAACATACCTCAAAAATTTATTTTAACCCTTAAAACACTATACAACAACTCCTATACAACATTATATATAAATAAAAGGTGGTCTAATAGAATACAAATTAGAAATGGCACACGTCAAGGGTGTCCTTTATCTCCACTATTGTTTAACCTATATCTAGAACCCCTATTCTTAAACATCAAACAAAATCTATATCACAATGCCCCAGTATTATACAACACTAAAATTGCTTTGTCAGCTTTTGCCGATGACCTCAACATTTACTGTACAGCGCCGACCACAGACACCAAAAAAATACTAGCCGCTATCGAAGACTTCTCATTAATTTCAAACTATAAAATTAATCTAAAAAAAACTAACATCTTCCCTTTAAGAACTCCAAAACCTTTCTCACTGCTCCCATTGATAGGCCAGATAAGATCTGAGGAAAAAATAAATATCTAGGGATTACATTCTCTACAGATAATAAAGACTTCTATCTCAATAATATCAAACAAAAGTGGGATCACATTCTACTTGATCTAAAAAGATGGAAAAATCTGAAATTACCATCATTAGCTAAAGTAGCAATTGTAAAAATGAATATATTGCCCAGATTTTTATATATATTCATGTCTTCCCAGTTATCAATACCTAAGAAATTTTTCAAACAAATTCACACTGAATTCGCTAAATTTATATGGGAACCAAAAAAAAGTAGAATCTCATATGACAAACTGATGACTCCAAAAAACAAAGGTGGATTAGACCTACCAAACTTCGAAAACTACTATTCAATCATAAATGCCAATAGAATTCTGAGAATTGCAAACTACAATAAGTTAGGAACCAGCTGGGCCCCAAATTGGGTTACAATGAGTTTTAAACATATTGAAAGCCTGAATATAAATCCTAAATCAATATCTTTCTTAAGTAATAAAAACATCAAAGCATATAATCTATTGGAATGCCTTAAAAACTCTATAATAGTAACACAAAATCTTTTTAAGTCACTGAATCTCCTACAACCCATGATGTTACTACAACCTATTCACAAAAATCCTAATCTAAAAATTAATAATCAGTTAATAGACTTGAAAAAATTTCCACTTATAATTAATATAACACTGCAAGATCTCTACCCATATTTGAACTGTTCCAATAACGAAATAAGAGACCAAATGGGGCTTCCTAAACCTTATTTGTCGATCTTAAGACGAATTAAAGAATTGTGTATAAGCTACCTACAGGATACAAACATCAGTAAAGATGACCTAAAGAAATGTAACTCATTATACCAAGCCATAATACAACACAGTAAGTTTATAACATGTTCATATAGAATGATCAAGGACCTGAAATATCAAGAACACATACTTTTAGCAAACTTTTGGAAAGAAAAAATACCATTGGTCGAAAATCATAAAATATTACAAACATTTAACCTAACAATAAAATCCATACCTCTTCAAAAGTTAGGATTTACCCAACTCATGATTTATAACAATGCTTATTATACACGTCTTAGACTACATAAGTTTAACCCTAGAAACTCCAAATTCTGCCCATATTGTAAAGATGAGATTGCTAACCTTTTACATATGTTCTGGAGCTGTAAATGTGTATACAAACTTTGGAACTCCCTGAAAGTACAGCTACAAAAGATGGGATACCAATCATCAACACTCACGTGGGAATTCACAATACTGCATATTCCCCCAATTAACCTATCCAAAACTCAAACAATCATCCTAATCAATATCTTCCTATTAATGAAATTGTACATAGCTACAAACTGGTTGACCCCATCTAAAATATCATGGAATAACTTCAGGAAACTAGCAATAAGGCATATATTAGCCCACAAGTACATAGTAAACAAACAAAACAAAAACCCTAATATTTTGAAACGTTGGGAACAAATTTTCAACATAATACTTGCATAAATAATTAATTCTAGAAAACAATTACAACATATACAATAAAAACATAACATGATATAGCACTATTCTAACCTGATGGTCTAACCCTGGAGAAAACAAAGCTTATCTCTTTTTATACTAGCATAATATGAAAACATTCATGTAAATAGTGTAAATATGTTGTTAATATATTGTGGTTATAACCGTCAAATAGAACCTGTGGCTACTCTTGTTGAAATGATGTATGTTGAAAACAACTAATAAAGAAATATTATTGAAAAAAAAAAAAAAGAAAGAAACATCTACACATCTATATATCTATATACATATACAAACATATATATATATATATATATATATATATATATATATATATATATATATATATATATATATATATATATACACACACACACACATACATACATGTCTGTAGACAGCATCCGGAGTGGTCACATCTGAGTATAAAATGGACCATAGCAATCACACAGTCGGGCCCCCCGCCCAAACAATATGAACATAACATAGGAAGAGTATATGCCAATACGCTATTACAAATATGTTCTATGGACACAGTCACCAACATAACATTGACTGCAAATATCCATGTCAGATTTACACAGACAGCTTTCATTTTGCAAATCTTTATTACATTCCGATGCATTGCCAAAAAGATTTAAGGACTAACAGTACCTGCATGCTATACAGGAAGCATTTAATAGTGCCTTAATGAATCAGCCTGCAATTACCATAGTATTAGTCCACTAAGGGATAGGTGCTCACATAGGGAAAGAACACCCACACACATATAGGCATTGTATAAAAGGGGTTCCTACACACTTGCATGTGCTATGTACACCCACCAACATCTACCCCACAACCAAAATAGTTACATCAATACATAGTGTCATACCATAACCAATTATGCAACTGCTGCACAACATCTGCTGAAACCTTAACATACCTGGACACAGGCACACTAACATGGCCCTATGTGAAATAGATGACTTTATACAATTGAGCAGCTGCTGATGTAACAGGGTTTGTATGAACTAATCCCGTTTCACAGGGTTGAAAGGTCCGTACACCAGAAAGTTTTACCGAGTACTGATTATAAGCACAGTATGATACACAGTAACACCAAACTAAATATGTCTGGTAAGCACACTGTAAACCCTCTAACATTATATACATAGCTATGCAGCCTTGAGCTGGTGAAACATCCTGGCCAGACTGACACATATGCAGAAGTATTAGGTACAGACAAACCCTGCACAAGTAGCAATGTTCAGAAATATAACAGCAGTACTCACATTTAGACCAACTCCTCCAGGCATTACACACACTATATTACTGTTTCTCTCAATACAGCTGTTGCAATGGATTCCAAAAAGACCTCCACGCTGTCTTCATCACAAGTAAGGCAAAGGGACAATGCCCAAGTGGAGTACTCAATTATACTCCACTGTAGCCATGGTATTGGCTAAGGCAGAAGCAGCGCAGCTGATGTGCATGTAATTAGCTACTTAGGAACACCAATTGGCCATCGGGATAGCACATGTTACTGATCTGTAACTATGAATGGTTGCCTTATCACACATTCAAACCATCAGTATCTACCTGTAGGACAGAAAAAAAATGGAAATAAGAAACGGAAATGAGAAGTACTCTACTTAACAACGCCTTTGATTAATAAGATGGCATGTATAACATGTAGTATGTTTGTGTATGTAGTATATGTACTGTAAGAATTACAGTGTAATTAATGCATATAGTGGAAATAGCTAACTTGTAGCGATGTATTGTTGAGCAGTAGTAATGCTTGTATTATTCTCTGTGTGTACTGCTGTAGGTCACATGGCACAGTCCACATATACCACAAGGGATGCTATGGGCTTGGAACTCACCATTTTGCTTTCAGCCACTGTCAGTGTCTGGAGTGGTCCAACAAGTATGTGCTATAAAAGGGGATAGTATATGTTGTTATATTGTAACAGTCGACATATGTATGGGTGTATAAGTAAGACGAACATGTGAAAGGTGGCCTTACCGTGCAAATATGGCATGCATTGTGGGATATTGTGCCAATAACTGTGTAATGTACAGGTGTCTAGGCAGATCTGTATTCTATTCTACATAGCAGTTCTGATATGTTATGCAAACAGTAGTTATATCTATTGGCAATTACAATACTCAATGACAGGATACATAGCATTAGTAGTCATCTGACAGGTTAGCAGCATGATAGAATGATAATTGGAAGAGCCAGGTAACTATCCATGCACATAACACATGTAATATCCACCTCACTACTATCATTTGCAAGTAATAACAGCTCTGCATGTGTACATGTTATGCAAATGTGTAGTGACCCTTATTACAGGGCTGGGCCAAATGGCTATGTGCATACCTACATAGAGTGGATATTGAGAGTACAGACACACTGGTTGAACTACCAGGTTTGTGTAGGCCAACCTAACAGCTGCCTGCACATACTGTATGTAGGGTAGTGCACAGCACTGGTAATGAAACAGGTTGCACATCATCTTTAACTCCAGTGTAACATCTGCAGTAGGAGTGTAAGATGTAGGAGACAGCTGCCCATGTGTAATAGCTGCATCATAGGTGATGGCTAACATTATCTGATTATATCCTGATCATGTTGATAGTGGTATCAGAGCCTATTGATACATGACTCTGTTTGGGGAGTGGGTGTCTATGCCCAGCAGAGCTCATGGTACTGGTGGATATGTGAGTATATACCAAGAGAAGGAAACTGACCTGTAGACACATGCATCATCTGTAATCAACTAACAGAATGTGATGTGCTCCTCAGAGGAGGTTCACTGCCAAGGGCAGCTACACTGTTTCCATAATAGCTAGTGTTGTCATGTCCATAACACAAATATTTACATGTGGGCATCACTGTCTATAACATCTTCATAGGCAATACGTAAACTAAAGACAGTACTTGGTACTTGTAGTACTGACTGCTCATACAGGCATGTCCACTAGTTAGCTTCTGGTGTCTCCTAATGTGCGCTTTGTGTATGTGGCCATCCTGGGGGAATGTAATCTCTATGCCATGTACACTGCCAGACCCACCTAACACCACGCCCCACACATTGTCTGGGATGCAGCTACAGATGTAAGCTGGATGACAGCCCATTCTACAGCCATGACTGGACTGGACAGTCATGAGGTGTAGGTTAACACATGTAGCTCATCATCACAACCAACACATACCCTTACCAGAACACAGTAAAGACATCCACACACACTACCGGTAATCACATACATTCACAGATGCATCTAAGTATCTGTCCGAACAAGTGACTCCCCAAGCAGGAAGAGACAGACACCGATATACACAAACTGTATGACATAGTATGCATAATTGTGCCACACCTCTGAACTCATGACCGGAAAAATGCCCAACAGTACTCATTTGTGAGTACAAACCCTAGCACTATGTTACACACTGAACTATACGAGGGCATACATACTGTCAGCTGCCTGTCTGACATGATTAGCCACATACTCATACACTCAGACCACCTATTGATATATACACATGGCTCTGGCATATTCCATGTTATTGTGCAGGACCTGTGATGCAGTAGCCTGGACAGCATGGAAACACACGTAGGAACTGTCAGGATTTGTAAGCCATGCAGGTATGTTCCAAGGCCTGGGTAGCATTCTGCCACTGGCCAGAATGATACTGCAGTACAGGGACAAATGGATTGTATTCCACAATTGTGTAGTGTAGTGGTGCATGCCACAGGGTATCCAGTATCTGTCATCCTGGGATAATATGGTTGACAGACCATGATGCTTTGCCAGACATGGCCTGCACCTGTCACCCCTGGGAATATGGATACAGACTAAGGCTCATGCTTCCCCTATAGTGCCTTCATCATGCATGGTTCAGGCGAGGGTCCACTGCTGTTACAGGGACAGTCAAGCAATACACTGCGGGTCTCGCTACACAATGATATATGTCAGAAACACTATACAGACACACGTATGTGAATCCCTAACATGGAGAACATATCTGTGCAGTGGGTGAGACATGTTTCAACGCTCCAGAGAGCACACCTGCATGACCATGTAATAACACATACCTCACCTTTTGCCCATTGTCTTTTATTGGAACACATGGGCCATAGGTGTGTCCATATTCCTAAAGGATATGTATACCCCCATGCTAATTGCACTTGCATAACATCAGATGCATTATGCTGAGCAACTACCTTTGTGCCACAGTGGAATTCAAAAAGCACCTTGAGGCACATCACTCACCAGGCAACGGACTTCCCAACTGCCATAATGTGCTGTAATGGGGAAGAATAGATCTGAGACAGAACCGTACTATTGGCTACTCTCAGCTATTCCACTAAGAACTGTGAAGACTCCTCATGTACCAACACCTGCGCTCAATGCATGTTGGATTCCATCGACCCCACTGACCTGGATCACAGTAGTCACACAAACAGGGCTAACAGTATGCTACACATAGTTAGTCTCCAATGCCAATGTTGTGTTCCCTAAGAGCAGAGTGGTGAGTGCCATGGCACCCATACAGATGGTCAATGCATGTGCAAATGCTGAATACTACACAAATTAAACCTAAGCAGTCACATATGTGCAGTGATTGTGCCATTGAAACAGAACCAGGAGTCAACCCAACACAAACAAGTAGGCAAACTGGTGGTACCATGCTTTAAACTGTACCACAGAAGGTAGTAACTGTTGCAAGAGTGAACACACATGAGTGTAGGTGATCCCTGTTCAGCCTCAGTAAGATGCAGATACATCATATGAAACCATGCAAAGCTAACATGAAACCAATGTGCCACATATTATGAGGCCAAGTATAGAGCATTTTATAGCTGTGTCATTAATCGTAATGGCAATGACAAGAACTGGTGTGCTGCACAGCACTATGGCATGGGAAGTACTGCACCTAAAGAAATAGCACCCGCCCATCCTGATAGGGCCTTGGAGAACCTAAACCCACTCCCACCCCCCCCACTCCCAACAGGTACGCTTAGTAATATATCCATGTACACTACAGGGCACCTGTACTAACGACTATGCAGGTACAGGCTGCATTCTCTAATGCCATACATGCAGCATTCATGGGACCTGTCAACATCCCAGGGTGTATCCTACACAAATGTAAGAACATTCAGCTATCCACATACTCATCATGTTCAACCATAGCTCCGTGTAAGGCTGTGTACACACCTAATGGTGCACAGCAGCAGTTATCACACCCCACAAAGGGGGAGACACCATTGATAATGGGACATAGTGCACAACTACCCTGCTGAGTCTGGTCTGTACGGCCATGAACCATGGTCAATGTAATTGATGTACTTGGTACAGATGTAGATGACAGTAGGGTTGATTCATACTGCATATCATGACCTTGCCAGGTCTTACGACACCATCACCCATACTGTGTTCCAGCTACACTCAGTAAACTAGGTTCATAGGTTCATAGATTTGTAGATAGGTACTAGGCTATCGGCTCAAGGGCCTATGTAAGCCCAGCCAACAAGGTTTCCTGCCTTCCACCACCCAAGAAAGTTATTTTCCTGTGCCACTGTAAGCAGAGACACAGAAGTGATCCCTGGGGTGTATTTCCTAATTCCCATCCACTCATCAAGATTATTCTTGAAGAGTGCTAATGAAGAACTTTGCTTGACATAGATGGGTAACCTGTTCCAGAGTATGAGAATTCTCTGGGACAGGAATCTATCCCTCCAGCATGTCCTGTTTATTGTGGTGACAAGGTTTATGTCCCTAGAGTCTGTAGCTCTGAATGATTGGGATTTCTTTAGGTGTAGCATATCCAACAGCTCAGGGTTTGACATAGCTTCATATGTTAGGCAGAGATCAACTCAGAGTAGGCAATATGCTACAGAGTATAGCTGGAGTTTTTTGAGGCGGTCAGTGTAGAGAATTTGTTTGAGGCCAGTAATCCTCTTTGTGAGGTACTTCTGTGGCCTTTCCAGCAGCTGCAGATGACTTGTGAGGTACATTCCAAAAGGGGCATTGTACTCTATAATGGGTCTAATGAGTGTCAAGTAGAGGGGAACAATGACCTCTTTTTACCTGGATGGGAACCCTTTTATGATGAGGTGTGCCACGTAGAAGGACTTCCTGACTACTGTGGTGATGCAACTATCAAAGGAGAGACTACTGTCCACCTGGGTCCCAAGGAATCTTATCACACATTCAGTGTTAAGTAGATTGCTGCCTATGTGGTAGTTCATGGGTACATAGTTTTTAGCAAAAGGAATGACACTGCACTTTTTGGCATTGAGCTTGAGGCCATGGCTCTGACACCAGGCATCTGTCTCAGCGAGGCCCTTCTGTAGGATGTCCACATCATCTGGGGACCTGACTATGGCCCCTAGTTTGCAGTCATCTGCAAACGTTGTTAGCCAGAGGCCTTCAGTTTTAGCCTGTACTTCAGAGAAGTAGATACCAAACAGGAGAGGTCCCAGGACGGAACCCTGTGGTACTCCACTTGTCACTGCTTTGAGGTCAGATTTGGAGTCTGCAACTATTACAGTGTGGGTTCTGTCAGTGAGCCAGTTGGCAACCCATCTTGTGATGTAGGGATGTATACCTAGTTTTGTGAGTTTAGCTATAATTCCAGAATGGGGGATGGTGTCGAAAGTTACTGTGTGCCATTCAGTGGGCACAAAGCCTGATGTGAGGCTATTATTGAACATGGTGCTTAAGTGGGGAGCCAGTTCATTCTGAAGTTCGTGTACAACACAGCCTGGGATGTTGTCTGGTCCCATGAATGCTGTTTTTTTGGCTTTAGAGAGTGCAGCTTTAACCTGCGTAGTTGTGATTACAGGGACTCTGCATTCTCCCTGTATGGATATGGGCCCTTTAGGGGTGAGGGGTTAAGTTAGCACTGAATCTATCTGCCAGGATGTTGGCAATATCAGTTGGTTCTATAATTTTCATGCCTTTGTGCTGCAACCCAGAGCAGATCTGGGTGTTGCCATCGAGATTCTTGACATAGCTATAGAATGCTTAGTGGTTGTCCTTAGAATTAGTGGTGATTTTGTTTTCATAGATAGCTTTGGAGGATCTTATAAGGGATCTCAGTTTCTGACTGAGGCTGACCAGGGAGCTCCTCCACTCATGGGATTCTACTCTCTTTTGCAACAGTTTTTTCCTTCTGTTGTACAGTTAGTTTATGGCAGGGGACCACCAGACTAGCTTCCTTTTTTGGAGGATAGCGTCTTGGTTTTGTTTGGGCTAGCACAATCCATGCACTTGTGCAAGTGCTTATAGAGTGCATTTGTGTAGGATTCAGCAGTTGTAACTGTATTGTCCATCTGCATGGGTGTCATGAAGTTCACCACTTCTGTCTTAAGAAGCATGAAGTTGGCTTTGGAGAAATTCTTTACTGTGGTTTCCTTAATGGGGGGTGGGGGCGGGATGTGGATATCAAGGGTGATTAGCTTATGGTCAGATCGGACCAATGAGGAGTTGACTTCAGGTGTGGAACACCGGTCACTCATGTTAGTAATGAATAGGTGTAGGATATTGTTGCCCCTGGTGGGGGTGTGGATAAGTTGATCCAGAGAATTGGAGTTTATGAATTCCAGAAAGCGTTGAGCTAAGGAGTTGGTACATGAGTAGTTTTCCCAGTTAATGGTGGGGTAGTTGAAGTCACCCATTATTAGGGTGTTTGGTTGAACCTTAATAACTTCCAGTACATCAAGAAAAGAGGAGTGGGAATCCTGGGTCATGGTGGGGGATCTGTAGCAAGCTACAACTTTGATTGCAGTTTTGCCCAGAGTTAGTTGCACTTGGATAACCTCAGATGCAGTATGCTGAGCAACTAGCCTGGAGGTGTGGATATCCTTAATGAATATGGACACACCTCTGCCTTTGGTGTTTCGGTCCAGGTTACATGGCCGAAATGTGTGGCATGAGTTATAGCCTGGTAGTGCAGGGGTGCTCTCTGGAGCCTTGAACCAGGTTTCAGTCACTGCACAGATGTCGATGTTCTCCATTTTAAGGAGTGCCTCGAGTGAGTGCATTTTGAGATTGACAATTCTAGCATTGAGTAGCATTACCCTCAATTATTGCTTGCCTGTTCCTGTTACGGTGATAAATTTGTTATTTGAACCTTGCCTAAAAAAGGCACTATAGGGGCAGCAAGAACCTTAGCCAGTATCCGGAATCCCAGGGGTGACAGGTGCAGGCCATATGTGGCAGAGCATCGTGGTCTGTTGACCATGTTGTCCCAAGCAGACAGATACTGGATACCCTTAGAATGACATGAGAAACTTAGCCAATTGTTGAAGTCAATCATTTTGTCCTTGTACTGTGGTATCATTCGGGGCGATGGCAGAACACTCAGGGCTAGGGCCATACCTACCTAGGCTACAAGATTGGAGAGCTCTTCCATGTCTCTTTTCATGTAGTCCAGGGATGTACGTCTCAGGTCATTCACACCAACATGGACAATGACAGAGTCACATTTGTACTTGTTGTGGAGTGACCTGAGTGCATGGGTTATGTGGTGGATCATGGCACCCGACAGGCAGCTAACAGTAACCGTCTCCTTGTTTAGCCTGGTGAGTGGAACATCAGTGTGCCTGACTATGGAGTTACCTATGACTATTGTGTTGTGTACGTTCTTTTGCCTTATTTGCTGTGGTTGAGTGGCACATTGAGTCTGTGGGCTATGTGTCATTTGGGTTGTGTTGGGGGATGGAGTTTGCTTGCATTTCTGCTTTGGAGGTCTCTGTTGCTTAGACAGGTTGTTATTGAGAGCCTCCGTGAATGTTTTTGTGTTACTATGTGTTGATTTTGGTGGTGTAGATTTATTGAGACTATGTGATGAGTGTGGTGTGGTGCAAATGTTTACCTTCCCATCATGACTGTTAGGAGGAGAGGGTTGTCTGTGTACATGAGGCAAATACTACATTGCCTCAAGATGGCCAGATTCATCAGATAGACAGGAGAGAACACTGGGAGCTGATCCTTGGACATGCCTGAATACAAAATTATTTTACTCTAGATAAGTGAGGAAAGTGAGTACAAGTGCTGTTTTTCTGTTTTTCTCTAAGCAAGTGAGAAAAGTAAGTACAAAAACTGTTTTCCTCTAGGTAATGAGGAAGATTGAGTGCTATAGTAATTAGTAGCTTATTTAGTGCTTAAAAGTTCTGAACAAGTGCTGAGCATGAATAAGCAAAATTAAGTGTTAAAACTAAGAATCTGTATCTGCACTAGATGAGTTACAGGACAGAAACAAGTGCAAATGCAGACTTTCAAATCAGAACATTGAGAGAGATGGAAGAGATTGCCCAAACGGCCAATAACTACAATTTCTGGGCCAGAACCACTCCTTAAGTGGTAGACAGGATACCAAGTGTTCACCACTCCCACTGATAAGCTAGAAGGCTTCCCTCTAACACAGAAAGGCTTGGGGGGGGGGGCTCAGAAGCTTACATACAGTCCTGGATACAGCAATTCTGTATTTGGAACACTAGTTATAGGAAAGGTAGGGAACAGGCTTACATTTATATTGATTTTTTACAGAAAAGTAGCATAAACAGTAGTAAAAACAGTTCACATGCAGTGCAAGCTAGCACACCTGAGTATGTAGCAATATAAGACCAAACACAGTTTAAAAAATGCAATTAAATTAAAATGGTCTAAAAGCAAGTGCAGAAAGAGTTTATTAGGTAGAATGTGGTCAAGAGTTGGGACTGGGGGAGTGTCCCAGATCAAATCTACAGGGGCCCGGGCAATTGCAAAAGCCACCAAATTTAAACTACAAACCAAAAATAGGGAGATTGGGTGGGACAAAACAGTTTCAAAAGAGATCTAAGCAACAACTAACAGTACAAACTCTAAAACCAATACAATATACCCAGTTCTGTATATTTGCAGCTCAGTCTGTCAGAACAGGGGAACAACAGTTTCAACAGAGATCTAAGCAACAATTAACAAACTCTGTATCCTAAATAAATATACTCAGCTCTGTATATTTGCAGATTGTCTGGAAGGCAGTCTGTCAGAACACAAGTTCCAGCTATTAATACACCTATGTCACAGGAGTGTTGGGCAACTGGACTGCTGTCAGAACCCACACTACAGAGGGTGTCCAATGAATACACACACATCAAACCAGTGCCAGCTACAGTAATACAGGGGTCATTCCTGGTACGCCCCTCTTTGGTATCTATACCACATACACTAACACAGAAGGCATCAGCCTATTGATGTCTGCAAATGACTATGAACTAGGAGCAATAGTCACCTCATTGTGTGCTGCGTTCAACATACAGAAGGGCCTTCGTGTGTCAGATGTGTGGTGTGTGATATATGGCCACAGTCTGACAGCTAAGTATTGCATTGTCATCTCCTGTGTTACAAACCCTGTACCCATTAACTACCACCTAGGCATTAGTCAACATAATGGCAACTGTGTGTATGAGATGCAGATGGACAGTACTTCCCTTTGATAGTTACGTCACCACAAAAGACAGGTAGCCATATGTGGCACCCCTAATCATGACAGGGTGCCATCCAGGAATAAAGAGAACTGCTTAGCCATACTCAACTCCCATGTGGCCCATAATAAATCACATATATCCTTTAATGGTCAATGCCCATGTTTACATGGCATACACTGGTCATCACAATCCCTAGCTGCATTATGTAGCATGCAGCCTACCCTGAATCAAGCCATGTCCAACCCACAGGTGTTGGACATGCTACACTTAACACATCCTGATCCCAAATAAACACATACGTCATGGACATCCACCTGTCTAGTACAAGGATCACAATATGCCTGACAGATCCCTGTCCTATACACTTAACATAGTCTTGCCAAACTATGCATCCTTGTCCAGCGGAGCTGCACATCAACCCTCTCTGTGACATGGTGTAATGACCGCATGCCAAACATACCAGTAACCATGTGTATCTGTTCTGTGGCACTGCTTGAACTGGCCACTGAATATTACCTGTCCATTGCCTACAGCTAGGTAACCTGTCTGCCTAGGCTCATAAATGGCCCAGGGCATATAGCCTACCACATCACTATGACCATACATGCCATAGTTGATACCCAACCCTGCGAATACCATCAGGCTAGCTATTATCCCATGTGCTACACATGCGCAACACAGGCAATACATGACAGGATGCTACACAGCTGTACAGTGCCATGTAGATATATATGGCAAAACACATACATGCTTGCAAGTCTGCAGGGTCACAGGTCATGTCCCTAACAGCTATATATGACTATATATGTGGCATATACACAGCATTAAGGTCATTTGCATTAATGTGAACACATCCAGACATGTGCTGATAGGTAAGGACACCACAATGGGCAAACAAACATGCCCACGTCTAGGCAACATCCACATGGTATATGAGCAATGTCATCACATGACACACACATATATGGTGATAACATCACATCACCAGTAGTGTCAGTGGTGTTAGTGTCATGTAGATCTGCAAAGATGTATTTGTAAACTTAATAAATGTGATACACATGTATGCTCAGCTGCTGTACTTCTCTGTGAGTTACTGTGACCTGTCTGCATTGTTATGTCTTCCAGGTATGCCCCGTACCACCTGCTGTCATACAGCCGCTTGGAGGATGAGGTCCTCGTCCCATACCTCCTCAACAACTACACGGTGCTCTTCAGCCATGTACCTGGCAGTCACAATCGCACCTATCAGCAGGTGTGCCGACACTGCACTGACCAGATAAGATGGGCGAAACAGCATGCAACAGGTGGGGAGCCACTCACCCAGCCCCCACTCACACCTACTGAGGAGCAACTAGCCAGCCTGGGGACACCTGCAGGCCTCCATCCACAAGCATTAGCTGGTATTGTGGAGGTGGGTGTCTCTCAACCACCGAGCCCGGAGTTGCCTGGTAAATCACTACTGCGCATAAAACACAACCATATATCACATAGTTACATGTGTTACTGTACAATATATAATGCAACATCATATGCAAGGCATGTAAGCACACATGCCACATACTATAGTCTGCTACTCTATGTATGCACAGATGTATATACTCCATAGAATAGTGTATTCTACTGGCTTATGTGCTAACATAGACATTGCACCCTGTAGCTACCACACAGGTGTGGATAATCCTTCTGCTGTGACACCCCTGTTTAGGTACATCTGGCATTTTGCAGCAACAGCAGCCTGTGTCAGGTGAAATTGTTATTATTTACCAGGCTTGATAGTGCACGGAACATATTAATTGCATGCTATCTGCCATAACACACGTACACATAATGTATGGTGGTCCTGGTAACGGACACTGGTCAGACCTGCAATGCATCACACTGTTTACCTATGTGAAACAATTGTAGACTATTTGAAACACCTACACTAAACCTTCCAAACTGTCATTGCCAGATGTGTGGACAACAGTGAATACAATGGTGGAGGTGTGTTCCACTGTAGGGACAGGTACTACATATCAACATTACATATGTTGGGAATAGGAACAGTACTGTACAGAGAGCATATGTGTGCACACACACTTAATATGTTGGAGCTGGAGTATAACCGGCCCACAGGATACACCCTTGTGGAGTATACCCTTGCTATGAATGTCACACACTGTCATGTGCTATCGGACATGTCCATGACATGTAGTGGGCTGACTGCAACACTGGTCAACTATCCCACAAAACAAGTCTCACATCCCATACATACCACCCTTTGTCTGCATAACTCTGTCCTCAATGGAGCATATGACATCTATGGGTGTATGTCATATGGGATAACACTGACATGTGAAAGACGATGGCCATCACAACCATTGGACTGCACATGCGCACACATGGCCATGGAGGATGGCCAGAGACATGAAGCAAAGCACACAGTAGAAGTGATGTACATGTGTCTACACCAATCCAAATACATACATGTGTTGCACAACATACACATATACCCACATCCTGCCACAGATACAGTATATTCACCTTGCTGGTGTCAGACATCACTGTCATGCTTGCTCCTCATGTGTGTGAGGTACACAGATGGCATGTGGGATATAGAGAACTTGTACTTTAGCCATGTGTGAGCATAGTTGTCAGGTATCAGTAATATGGTTGCAGATGTGCAGGGATGTCATCCTTATACCCTACTGTGACCTGTGTCACACATTTGACATTAGGGTTTATTGTGTATACACCTCGGTGACGCGGGTCACATTCCACATTAAATATGTAATGTATGTGAACATAGTCATGGCTATAAACCGTGCCAGTAGCTCACACTGTATAGCAATTGTGAAGCCACATGATGCCCTGCAATGGCTATGCACATCAGCTCAATGTGCAGTATGTCCCTGCATATATGTAGGGTGGACAGACAACACTGCATCAGCTGAAGGCCGATGTTAGTATAACACGTACTTGCAGTGGGACACCATTACCATACTGTAGATTGTAAAGGACACCATTGTGTTACACATGTATGCATGTCATTCAACATGTTAGCAGAAGACATGTCATACTACATGTGACTGGCAAGGTCATATGCCACATAGCAGGCTGGTGTACTGTACACCTGTGCTGGTCTGTGACACCATTGCAAAGTAGAGACAGCCATGTCAAACGTGTGTACAGCCACTTGCACAATGTCTACACTCAGCTCAGGGGTAGGCAGAATAATGCTGAAAACCCATGCACTGCTTTGGGGGAGAAATGCAAGCTAGGGCTCAGGCAAACATAGTATGCAGTCGACATACCCTACTGCTCATGTCCTCATACATAGGGGTGGTGGCCAAGACAAAGCATCAGTGGCAGATGTATAAAGGTTGGCGATGGTCCATTAACATGTGGTGTATGTTGCACACACCATGGCAGTGCAGTGTAATGGTGCAAAGTGCATGCATTGTGTTGCAGGTATGGGGCATAGGCTACTAACACAAAGGGTGCAATACAGGTATGTATGCTAACCTCCACTATAATTATGTAAAGTGCATGCTGTCTGCTATACCACATGCATGCTGTTGTGTGCAACTCAGTGATGTATGATTACCACTATAATTGCCTAAGCTGAAACTATAATTGTCTATGCTGAATGCCATCTGCCATATCACATGCATGTAGCGTGTGTGTCTGTGTGTGTCTGTGTATTTGTCTGTATGTGTCTGTGTATGTCAGTGTGTGTGTGTGTGTGTGTGTGTGTGTGTGTGTGTGTGTGTGTGTGTGTGTGTGTGTGTGTGTGTGTGTGTGTGTGTGTGTGTGTGTGTGTGTGTTTGTGTGTGTGGCACTAAGGCTAATGTCCAGAGAGCATACAGCATGCATAGATTGCAATTGTTGACATGGGGTATATGTATGAGCTGTGGCCACACATGGCTGTACATGTCATGAACATATCACTTGTGACTACTCAGTAACATACAGTGCAGAGCTGGATTTCCCCTAGTATGTCAATACAGGCCTTGTGTAGGTCCTATGGTCCTGTTATTTGGGTATGTTTGTAGGCATTGCATTAGGTGGACATGTCTAAAGTCATACATGCCACACGGGGTGTTGTATGATATGATAGGTGTCATGGGTGACCAGTAGTGAGGGGATATTACCTCTGTCAACATAGATATCGGACCTTATGTACTGTTAGCATGCTATTTGCCATGTGCATGTGTGTAATGATTGTAGCTACCTGTATGTAGAAAGGTAAATGAAAGCTATGGTAATGTGATATATGTTGTATGAGTGTGGGATGTACATATCCAGGGCAGGTATGGTTAGGTCATATCCAACCATGTGGATGTTGGTTACTGGTGTAAAGCAACAGTCGACTGTGTTAATGCTGACAACATCCGAGGGGCCCTGGTATGTGTACAACTGAGCAGGTTACAAACAGTACACATTATGCAGTTATGTCTGTGCATGGGTACATTGCACAGTTGATGTAGGCCTAGGCACAGTCCACCAATTGAGGGGTATCTGGTGGTTTACTATACTATGTCATACCACATATGGATGTGTGCTGGTAGTCTGGGAACAAGGTGGTGGATGTATACATGGATACAACCTAGTGTGCTGCATTTGCCACTGTCACCTGTACCTGACTCATCTTTGCTGCTTTATGTCAGAGTAGTGGTCTGTACATGTGAGTAGCCTTTATGAATATGTGTACACCACCACCTGGTATGGTCCATACCACTATTATGGCCCACAAGTCTGGATCTGAGTTACATGGTGGTAGTGCAATTGTGCACTACAGAGCCTTCAGCCAGGTGTTCCTCACTGCACAGATGTCGGTATTCCCTATGGTAGGTTCTACATTGAGCTAATGGATTTCTAAAACCACACATCTAGCATGGGTTAGTATAGGCATCCAATGCAATTGTCTTGTAGGTTTCAGGTGTTACTTCTGTGAGTAGGACATTTGCCTTAGAATGCAGCTATATGGGTAAATGCGACTTAGGTATTATCCACACACACGTGTAACATGGATGCATTTGCTCTGTGTTGAAGGCTCATCGTATGGTCATGATAGGCCAGAATGACAGACACTGGATGACCTCATAATAACAGCAGTGCATTGGCTCATTGTTCTGGTCTAGCAGTTGCCACCCGTACCATGACATCACTGCACGTAGCATTCATGTGCTTGGTAGCATATGCCCCATATAGGGTGACGGACAGCGGAAGAACTTGTGTATATGATCAATGGGAGATATACTTAGGGTAGAGGTCCTGGTAATAATGACAACTACTACCATGGCTGGGAGAGGTCATCTTGTCACCTGCACCTCAGTACAATTACACAAGGTGGCTCATACATTATGCTTGCACATGCCACTGTTCCACATATAATGCCACTGTCCACAACCTGCTATCAATGTATGCCTTTCAGGGCAGCAAGGTGTGTGACACATGCTCATAGGTTCATAGATTCATAGGTTGGTACTAGGCTATCAGCCCTAGGGCCTATACAAGCCTAGCCATAACAATTCCCTGGCTATTTCTTCCCACACTGTTTACTTCCTTGGACCCCTGTCTAGCAGGGTGACTGACATGATCCCCGGGGTGAATTTCCTTTCTTCCATCCAATCGTCAAGGTTCCTTTTGAAGAGGGCCAAAGAGGCACTCTGCTTGACATGTATGGGTAATCTATTTCAGAGTCTGGGGAGTCTCTGGGTCAGGAACCTATCCCTCCAGCATGTTTTGTTTATTGTGATGACAAGGTTTAGATCCCTGGATCATGTGGCTCTGAGGGATTGGGATTTCTTTAAGTGTAGCATGTCCAACAGCTCTGGATTTGACATGGCCTTGTATGTTAAGCAGAGATCGCCTCTGAGTAGACAATATGCGACAGAGTATAGCTGGAGTTTTTTAAGGCGGTCAGTGTAGGGCATCTGCTTTAGGCCTGTGATTCTTTTAGTGGGGTATTTCTGCTGTCTTTCCAGTTGTTGTAGATGTCTTGAGAGGTACATACCAAATGGGGCGTTGTATTCTATAATGGGTCTAATAAGGGATGAGTACAGTAGGACAATGACCTCCTTTTTTCTGGATGAAAAGCCCTTAGTGAGGAGGTGTGCCACATAGAAAGATTTCCTGACTGTTGTGGCAATGTGGTTATCGAAGGTGAGACCACTGTCCACCTGTGTCCCTAAGTCTCTTATCACACTTTCGATGTTTAGTGTACTGCCACCTATATGGTAATTCACAGGTACATGTTTTTTTCCCAAAGGGGATAACTATACATTTCTTGGCATTGAGCTTGAGCCCATGGCTCTGGCACCAAGCATCTGTTTCTGTAAGGCCCTTTTGTCGAGTATCCACATAATTTGGGGATTCAGTAATGGCTCCTAGTTTGCAGTCATCTGCAAACTGTTAGCCAGAGTCCCTTAGTGTTGGCCTGTACTTCAGAAAAGTAGATGCCAAACAAGAGTGGTCCCGGGACTGAACCCTGAGGTACTCCACTTGTCACTTGTCTGGAGCTGGATTTGGAGTCAGCTACTTTTACAGTGTGGGTTCTATCAGTAAGCCAGTTAGCAACCCATTGGGTGACGTAGGGATTAATGCCCAGCTTAGTAAATTTATCTATGATTCCAGAGTGGGGGATGGTGTCAAAGGCCTTGTCAAGGTCCAGATAGGCTGTGTGAACCACCTTACCCTTGTCCATGGCTCTGGAGACTGATTCAAAGAAGGCAATCAGGTTCAGGAGACAAGATCGGCCCTTCACGAACCCAAACTGGGTGGGGTCCAGTGTTTGAAGGTTGCCAATGTCTTTGTTTATAAGTTCCATGATAATATGCTTCATAGCTTTGCAGATAAGGTTCATCAGACTGATGGGATGGTAGTTTCTGGGATCCAAGGTGGATCCCCCCCTTGTGGAGTGGGATAACTGTAGCTCTGCGCCACTCAGTAGGCATGAAACCTGAGGTGAGGCTATGATTAAACATGACACTTAGGTGAGGTGCCAGTTCATATTGTAGTTCATGTAGTACACAGCCCGGGATGTCATCTGGTCCCATGGATGCTGTATTCTTAGCTTTGGAGAGTGTGTTTTTTACCTGTGTGGCCGTTATTACTGGAATTTGGCAATCTTCCGGTATTGAGATGGGCCATTTAGGGGGTGAGAGGGGGTGAAGTTGGCACTAAATCGATCTGCCAGGATATTGGCAATATCCTTGGGATCAGTATATTTAATGCTATTCTGTTTTAGCTCAGAGCAGATCTGAGCATTGACATTTAGATTCTTGACATAGTTATAGAATGTCTTGTGGTTGTCTTTGGAATCTTTGGCAATTTTATTTTTGTAACTAGGAGGATTTTCTGAGGGATCTCAGTTTCTTACTGAGGCTGGTAAGGGAGTTTTTTGCATCTTGGGATTTTCCTCTTTTCTGCAACATTTTCTTCCTTTTGTTGTAAAGTTTGTTTATGGCAGGGGACCACCAGATTGACTTCCTTTTTTTGGATGAGAGCATATTGGTTCTATTTGGGATGGCACAATTCATGCATGAGTGGATGTGCTCATATACAGTGCCTTAGTGTAGGATTCAGCAGTTGAACCTTCAGTTCCCATTTGCATGGCTGTCATGAAGTTTGTCACTTCTGACTTGAGTAGCATGAAGTTGGCTTTGGAGAAGTTTTTTTGTGGAGGTTTCCTTACTGGGGGGTGGGGGTGGGATGTGGATGTTAAGGGTGATTAGCTTATGGTCAGACCTGACTAACGAGGGGGTGACCATAGGTGTGGAGCATCGATTTCCCATGTTGGTAATGCTGTAGGTAGCATCCACCTGTGCGACCCAGGTAACCTATTGACTGTCACATCCACACATGCATGAATGTGTAGACGTAACATATATATGTCAGTATGTCTTGTACATGTATGCATGTGTATAACACAGCACAGACACAGATATATCATTTACAGGCCACATACAGGTATCAGGTAGTAAAACAGTATGATGTGCATATATACTGTCAGGTAAGATGTACCTAGCTGTTAACCTGTGTATTTACCATAGGAGTCCATTACAATGTGTGCAGTACATGTAAGTGTTTGAGCATGCACACTGTGGCCTTCAGTGTTTAGAATCGGAGTGCATCCCAAACAACCCTGTGCTACTAAGTGTATGAGCGTACCACTGCCACCTTGTGTAATTTGAGTCAGTGCATCCAACAAGCCCTTTGTTACTAAGTGTATGAGCATGCCCAGTATAACCTTGTGTATTTGTAGTCATAGTGCATCCCAGACAGCCCTGTGCTACTAAGTGTATGAGCATGCCCACTGTAACCCTGTATAGTGATACTAGTTGTCCATTCCGCAGATGGCCATACTCCAGTTCAGGTTCCTGTTGTGCTACAACTATACATCTCAGGCCTACCTGTGGATGATGTGTTTTGTTTGTGCATACAGGTTGTAATGGATACCTACTTTAAACACACAGGTTTACAGCTATGTACATGATGACTGTCAGTCTCCCTGGTGTTGTCCTCAATTGTAGAAGGGCAGTCTGACTGCCTTGGAATGTGTAACCTCTGTGGCACATCTCGTAACTGCATAGTATTGTAATTGTGAACATTAGATGGGCAGGAGTTCTGATCCCACCACTGGCAACTGTGTGTGTCAGCAAATGGACGAGTGTGGTTGTGTGTGCATATGTGTCAGCATCCTGTCATGGCAGTGGGTTTTTATGTATTCCAAAGCGATATCTCCTTTTGCACTGGCCTTTATCCTTGTCAACTGCTAAACCTCTCTCTTCCCACCTCCCCACTGTGAGTAATCAGTCCTGTGATGCCACCCAGCTAAGACGTGGAATCAGTATGTGTAAGTGTATGTGTTCTGTGGCACATACCCCAACTGCATACCACTGTACTAGTTACCTTTACATAGGCATGATGTTTATGTGCAATACTGGCATGTGTGTGCATGTTTGTGTCTGTGACTACCCTGTAGCCAGGCATACACATGTGTAATGTCTTTTAGCACACCATGGTAGTCAACCGTGGTGACCGGTGTCTACAAAGTATTACATAGTTAGGAATGGTAAATAATACACGGTCATGCATGACTACAGTTGGGTATGTTATTTTCCTGTGGCACTGTCAAGCAGTCCGAAGTGGTCGCCGTGGTGTAGGTCCATACCCATCATTCCCCCACCCTAACTCCACAATCCCGGTGTAGATTACAATAGCCATCATTCCCCACCCCAGACTCCACATACACAACAACCATCCCTTCTCTGGTGGACTGCTTATGATTTAAATGTTATGACACAGGCGATGACACTGTTTTGTATACACATCAGTTCCTTTGGAACCCTTCTGTGTCACAAAGGGCGTTTAGACATGTATATATATATATATATATATATATATATATATATATATATATATATATAACTGTGGCTGTGTCTGTGTATATGCATATATGTATGCGTGTGTACACATCCCGTAGGTGCGTATATGCATCTATATATATATATATATATATATATATATATATATATATATATATATATATATATATGTACTTATGACAGTTGTACCGATGTAGACTTGTCTCTGTTGTTTCACAGAGTACAGTACATTCAAGGGTACTGTACATCTGTACACAAAGGGACCGACCCATTTGTTTTCAGTACTGTGAAATACCTGTGGTAGGATGTGCATTATAGACTCCTTGCAACATGTGTACAACCCAGATGGCTTAGTGGTACATCCAGTGACCTCAGTGTACATGGTCCAGGGTTCAGGACCTGCAAGCATTGTTGATACTGTCAGTTAGGACTGCATAAAATACTTTTAAGCAGTTGTAAGCAGGTGTAAATGTGTTGTTGTGACAGTAAGCAGCAGGTAACAGACATGTATGAGCTGCAGTACACATGGAATGCCCTTCTTTGACAATCCTGCTGATGTCACTCACCTAGGAATACACCTCTAGGACTGCTGCAACCCAGTATTCTCCATAGCGTATGCTGTAACTGCATATAGCTGTAGTGTGACGTGCAGTAACTGCTTATAGCTGTAGTGTGAAAAACTAGTTAGGTAGGGGTTCTATTCTGAGAGAGTTCAACTGTGTGTGTCTGTGTCTCTGTCTGCTGAGACAGGAAAAATGCTTTTTAGAGTATGCACACTCTGTACAATTCACATGACCACCTTTGGCAATCTTGCTGATGTCACCCACCTAGGAATACACCTCTAGGACTGCTGTAACCCAGTATTGTCTGTAGCGTGTGCTGTAACTGCTTATTGCTGTAGTGTGAAAAAATAGTTAGGTAGGGGTTCTATTCTGAGAGAGTTCAACTCTGTGTGTGTGTCTCTGTCTGCTGAGACAGGAACAATGCTTTTTAGAGTATGCACACTCTGTACAATTCACATGACCACCTTTGGCAATCCTGCTGATGTCACCCACCTAGGAATACACCTCTAGGACTGCTGTAACCCAGTATTGTCTTTAGCATGTGCTGTAACTGCTTATTGCTGTAGTGTGAAAACTAGTTAGGTAGGGGTTCTATTCTGAGAGAGTCCGACTGTGTGTGTGTCTCTGTCTGCTTGAGACAAGAACTATGCTTTTTAGAGTATGCACACTCTGTACAATTCACATGACCACCTTTGGCAATCCTGATGATGTCACCCACCTAGGAATACACCTCTAGGACTGCTGTAACCCAGTGTTTTCCATAGCACATGCTGTAACAGCATATTGCTGTAGTGTAATAAACTAGTTAGGTAGGGGTTCAATTCCAGGATATGGCAGGTGTGTGTTTGACTGTCAGAACCTGTGTGGAGGTGGCTGTGTGTGTCTAACCAATGGACATGTTGGGAAGCGGATTTTGTATTTTTCCTATAAGGCGTCCATCATATGTCACGATGCCCACCTCACGAGGAGTTCAGCTGTCAGTTAGCCACGGGACTGTGTTGGCAAGCTATACCCCTACATCTGGCAATAGGCCTGGTGAACAAAGTATGCAACACTACTAGTACCCAGAATATGTTCTGAACCCATGTGTTATACACAAACACACTTGTCTAGAATATCCTGCTATGTTGCTAGTACCCTGGACATGGCTGACAGATAGTAGGCATGGTGTGATTGCAGTGGGCTGCAGAGGACATGGCACCCTGTACAGCAGTACAATAGGCACATAATTGCGGACAATGTTCCTTCACTATGTTCCCTACTGGATGCCTGCAACATATATAGTGACATCAAATGTGATCCACAGAGGCCATACAATGCCTTACGCATGTGCCCTGTATGGACCAATGCCACTGACACGAGGAAATACCTGTATCATGCTATCAATGCAGGTGCATGGTCAACCTGCTGATTATAAGCAGGTTCTGCCACACCAGGCCAGTATTGGCATATCAGTGGATAATAGTCTGTGTACACAACATGTGCCGGCCAAACCAGGTACACCTGTACATGTCACTGTACATTATTGTGGGACATGCACATCCCAGGCAATGTCCATGTTAAGGACTATCAAACCCAGACATGGCATGCATTGCAAAGCTATGGCCATACAGAATGGTATTCAGGATGCCAGGGCGGTTCATACAATACCCATCTGTGTGGGAGATTGCAGACACTACACCACTGTACCACATTGCACACCATTGTCAGATGGTGTGATGCCAAGGATTATCCCTCACACAGCCTTGTACAGCCATTTTGCACAGACGACTACTACACACCCATGAAGCAATGCACACATGCATGTCAATACTGGCACCTTGTGTCTGCATGTGGGGTATGATGCTCCCAACCACAGTCACTCCCAGTATAACTCCCATTGGCACACCAACAGATGTCAAACACGTTCACATGCCCTAGCCCATAGCACCTCCGGATAGCCCCTGTGGTGCATGTAGTACCTGTGCATTACTGCAGTGTGGCAAACTATGTAGTTAGGGTGTGTATTTGTGGGCCTGGTAAAGAGTGTCAGTGTGAGTCCATTAGAGAATGTGGTTGTGTTGTCAATGACATCCGTTCATGTGGACAGCCATGTGTGCTACAACTAATGTATGTCTACTATATCTCGGTTGCAGATGTCACTCACCAACACACGTGTTCCTACAGCACACCAACATGTAAGTTTTGTGGCACATGGAGTAACTGCATGCACTTGTAATAGTAAAGACTAGACGGTCAGGGGTCTAACCCCTGTACTGGTAGGGTGTGACAGATGATGCTTAGGTTTTAGTCTCCAAGCCCTTCTCTGATGTACTTTGCCTCTGTCTGTCCCTCCCACACACTCTCTGGTGGATGTGGAGGTGTACACCTGCTCAGCAGCAGCTTGTGCAATATAAGTGGTGGTCATGATCAGGTGATGGCCTCTGCACCTATTGCAGTCCTCCTAGCTGATTGCATGTGGAACAGCTGTGATGATGTTCCCATAGCCTTTCACATGAAAAACACAGTACAATATCCAGGGACATCATGTTGGTGTTTGCCCATGAGAGTCGCTGTGTGTTGTATCTGGATCTGGTGTTTGGAAACGGCATCACAGTTGATATCTGGATGTTCCCCAAACAACATACACAGTGGGAAAATAGCCTACAGACAGGAGGGTGATGTGCCAGACATGACTACAGCATGTAAGTGTAGCTATGCTTCATTGAGACTACTGCCTGTTTAACAAGTTGTGTGTGGTAATGGCTATTCTGCATGTTTTACAACTAACAAGACAGTACACTGTTCATGATGGGCCCCCATCTGTAGGGCCATCTGTGGACTGGTCAGTGTGTGGAACCATTTGTTTTCTGTGTTACGCACTGAACACACATCTGACAACAGCAGGGGCATAGTGTGTGGATTGCAGCCAGTACATGGTGATAGTGATGTGTTACTGCCATCGCATCCCTGACTGGACATATGTCACATGGAACAGTGGTATGACAGACACTGTCTGGAGTTCCAGTGACATGCCAATAATGGGCCACTGTTCATAGCTGCAGTCACACGTCTTCTCCACTTTGTACAGATTTCATGCAGTATATATGCATGTGTTGTACTCCCTCTGCAAATGTATATCATCTGTTGTGTTGGTTTGATGGTTATCTATGCATGCTGTTGTAAGTAATCCTGATTGCTGTTGACTAATAGTAAGTCATATCTGTGTTTAAACTGCAACACCATAGGCTGTATGGGTTTGGAGGTCCTGGCAGAACCTCCTGTCTCACTTCAGTTGGCCATGGCACCAGACACCAGCACATCTGGGGCCCAGCCTTGGACCTCCACCTCTGTTGGCTCTGCACCACCTTCTGGTGGTACCACCACTGAGAATGGGGCTTGTCCACCCTGGGAACAGGTCTAGACAGGAAATTTCCGCTGTCGTACAGTCCCAGACATGGTGTGTAGGGGGCTCAATAAGGGGTTTCGAGGCCAGATACGCCAGCTCAAGGGCAGAGTGTTGCATTTACTGGGTGAGGCTGCCCCTCCTAGACAGCCCCCAGCACTGCCACCTTTGCAGGTGTTTTGATGCAGTGGTGGCTGCCCATGGCTGGTGACCTCCATCCCACTATTTACATTGTTTACATTTGGGGGCTCATTGGCTTCTGAATGCCAAGCACCCTTCCCCGTCCAAGGTGTATCCCCCACTTGTGTCATATACCGACCCTGTATGCTGTTGACTGTCATCCTACCCTATCTATCCTCCACTGGCATGCCTACTCTCCTTCCCCCATATCCCACTCTCACCCTACAGAAACATAAGGCCAATTGGTTCCTAGAACAACATTTGCCCCATACATAGCTGTCCATTTCACACGTGTCCACTGGACACATGTAACCCTTTTAATATGCATCACAGCATACTCCTGTTGTCCTCACCCCAGTCTCTCAGGCGCACTATCCTAGTATGCACATGACTCCTAAATGTTCCAGGTACACGTGATGCGGATGACCCCATTATACACACAGCACTACCGGTCCCTCTATGGTTACCCCATTTACCTTTATCATGATGATGATGTCACACACAGCACCTTGCAAGAGTACTGTTCTCACATAATGATTGGACAGGAACTGTTGTGTTAATGTAAATAACATGCACAGAGTGATGTATACTGCCAATATACAAATGTTTGTGTGTATGAATGACACATGTCTGTCTGGGGGAGTTTTGATATTACATAGGACAACACCACTACATAATACAGGCGTTGCTGGTGTTTCCCTTTTCATTCATTTGTAATGCTTTATTGTCACATGGTATGTTCCTGATATATCTCTATATATGTATGTACCTATATGCTGGACATAAACACTCATTCATACATCTACATGATGGAATACATTTCCTATACTGCTGAATGACTGCGCTGGATGATATGTTTGTGATAAGGTCCGATGTCTGTATATCTGCCATGGCTTATTGGTAAATCACATTAGCTGTGTCTGCAGGGCCCTGGTTTCGAGCCTTGCAGAGGCCATTTATTTTGTTGCAGGGCAGAACAAGGCCATTTGATACGGAGGGATTAAGGCACATTAAAGCAGTTGTGAGTGGGTGTGCATGGGTTTGCACGGTGTTATGCAATGCTAACCTCTGGCTACAGCTTCTTGCACTCAGTTAGCCTCTACATTGCTTTATCAGTGTAATACTTGCATACTGGCGGCCAAACAGGCTTACACCCGCTTGCTCCCACCCTTGAAATGCACTGACATTGGTGCTTGCATCTGACACTCACACCCCTGGGTGGGAGCGAGGGCCACAATATTACCTTGTGATGCCTATTACATTGGATTACATGCCTACAGTATTGTTAATAGCTGCACATTAGGCGGTGGCATGCAGTTCGACTGACAGAATCAGCGGCCTGTCCAGTGTTTCATTCATATTATTTGTGTGTTCCTCTTACAATCTGCACCCATCTGACTGATACATGGGAACTGAGACTCTTCAATACAGACAAGTAATTGGGTTTTGGAACACACATCCATCAGCCGAGTCATGCTACTGCATACCTATTATTCTATCATCTTTCTAATCTAGTCAGTGGAATATGTGCTTTCTGTCCGTATCAGACTTCTCATACAATTGGGGAAAAATGAAGACTGAATCAGGGACACGGCAAAACAACATCAGGGACACATTTAAATTATTGCTGATATCAACCTGACACATTGACAGACTCGAGCATATGTATTCATACACATTGTCTGAGGTACATGCTGTTTATGACTCTTAATTGTTGTCGTTATTCATTACGTGTAATCCACCACCTTTCCTCCTAATATCACTAGTTCTAGGAGGGTTTAGGTGGGATAGAGTTAGAATCTGAGTCAAAATCAGGGATGTCCCTGGTAATCGGGGACAGTTCAGTGGTATGGTCCCTATGTGTTCCCCCAATGGTTTACGGCCTATCCAGTGGATGTGCTCTTAGGGGTTGGGAGGTATGGGTGTCAGCTATGCCCATATTGGAATATTACTTACATCCCTGGGGCAGTCCTAATATGGCTCTGCCAGACAACACCTGCACACCTAGGCCCATAATTGCATACTCATAGTTCCCCCACCTGCTACTTCTCTACAGCAGTTATCCTTACTGTGGGTGCAGGTGGGGTATAAACACACAAATACACACTGCTCACTCTCCCCGTGTCGGGACACATGTCGTACATTGTGTTATCGACCCATGGGTTATCAGGCTTGCACAACCTGCGGGTTCATGTACATCTACAGCCTAGTTTGATAAATCATTACCAGGACTGTCTCTGATCATTAATTTTTGGTGTCCCACAAGGGACATCGATGTCTATGTTTCAAGTTTAGACCTTGTAGGTCTCTCCCACTGGTAGTATCCTGCCGGAGGTCTGGGAAGCAGTGGTGTGTTTATCTTTATTGTGTGCCTGTATGTCTCACTGGCCTAGCTGGGGGGGGGGGGTGATGCTACGTGTTACACATTTGTTTATTGGACCTCCCACCACCATATGCACGGCCTGTGAACATATGTTACTCGTAACTGCTGTATCATATCCTAGCTATATACATGTGTATATTTACTGTCACACACACACATATATATATATATATATATATATATATATATATATATATATATATATATATATATATATTTACATTAATATATACAGATATATCTGTATATGTATGCATACATGTATATATATATATATATATATATATATATATATATATATATATATATATAAAATCTAACGACATATGGGTCTATGGTTGTCTGCATATGTATATGTTTATATGTGGGTATGTATCTGTATTCTTTCTCTGTATGTATACATTCATACAACGGTGAGGGAGAGGCATATCTCTGGGTCACTATGGGTAGATATACACACACATACCTCTACATATATGAGTCTACATCTGGTTATTACGTTCCTTGCCATATAGATTACACTTTGCTTTAGTGGGTCTCACAGTGGGTGTGGCTGCTCATTGGCCAACACCTCTGCCCAATGAACACATTCACTTGCATCCCTAGGGCTGTCCATATAGGCCCACAGCAGCCAACACCTGCACACCTAGACCCATAAGTAGCTACCCATAGTCCCCCACCCTCGCCTCCTCAAAAGCACCCATCCTTACTCTGGGTCCTGGTCTGTTCTGGACACACCACTACACGCTGCCCACTCTCCACTTCACAGGACCCATTTGTCTCGGCCCATGGATCATGAGGGTTACCCACTCTTGTATTCCGAGTCTGTATACACCGCGGACAAAATGGCCGGTCTATCGCCTTTATTTGGTTTGTACAAATTTTGAGGTGTCCCGCAAGGGACGTTCCAGTCTGTGTTCCAAGATTACAATCCACGGGTGCACTGTGTACCCCCCCCTGGTTGTATCCTGCCTGTGGTCTGGGAAGCAGTGGACTCTTTACATTGTTTGCGTGTATGTTTCCCGTGTCCGGCTGGGGGGATGGTGGAAGGGCATGCTACGTGTTTCATGTTTCATGCCTGGGCTCCTCACTTCCATTGGCATAGCCTATGAACATATGTCATTCCTGTGTGCTGTTTCCTATCATAACTGTATATCTCTGTATATCTATGCACAAACACACACACACACACATATATATATATATATATATATATATATATATATATATGTATGTATATATGTACACACATATATATATATATATATATATATATATATATATATATATATATATATATATATATATATATATGTGTGTGTGTGTCTGTAAACCAATACATACCCCGCAGAAACGCACTTACACATGCGTAATGGTGTTTATATACGATTCACCTGCATACTAGTGCCTTATTCATTATGACATTGACACTTCACTCCAGTTATCTTGTAACTGATATCTAGCAGGTTATACAGTGGACAGATGTCGCAATATGTTCATGTACGGATTACCGATGGTAATTGGAATGTGATACAGTGGGATTCGGTACTAGAATGTCTGTTTGTTAGGGGGTTGCTGTAATGAATGCACTATTGCTGTGCTGCTCCATATGCATATATACCCATGGCTCCTGGTTCCCCAAACACACACACCAACGCCTCCCTAACACTGCTATCATCCATTCTTCTGTCAGATTTGCAGTGTATCAACACCACTACACACTGGCCACTCCCTACTCCTATAGAGCCATCCCATCGGTTTATTTACTCCACATATCCTCAGAACTTCCATACGTTTAGTCCACAAATATTGGTGACATGAGTGATGGAAGGAATACTATTCGCAATTACTGAGTTGCCCCACATGGAACACGCATGTGTTTATGGCAAGATTAGACACTATACTTCATTACATCCTTACTCCTGTTAACATGACACTACAATTAATTAATACGTATGACTATATGGTAACTCACACGTTACACATGGGAGCCTAAGTATGTATGTGTTCAGCGTATTTCTTTTACAAATAGACCGGTTTAGTACTTGGCGTTGCCATAGCTGACAGATCACAGGAATGATTGCATGTGTGGGGAAGTCCTCACATTTTATTATCATCAGCACAGCACTGACTTTGAACACTGTACACACCTGTGCGTTTTAGCAGTTTCGTCCCATCCTTCTTCTTCACAGCCTATTATTCCATCTACTGTCGATGTTTGTATGTGCACATTCCTGTTATCTATGTCTACAAATGGAATGCATGTGTTACAGATAATGTACTTCTATATATTGATGTCTGCATGTGTGTATGCACATATACCTATTACAAACTCACTGACCTCCATGGGGCAGTCCAATTAGAACCAGGCCATCCAACCCTGGCATGCCTGGATCCATAATTTCATACCCATAGTTTCTCCACCCCACCCATGTTCAACTTGCACATGTTACTTCCAATATCCACTTATTATCGCAGCCATGACACACCTCCAAACATCGCCCTCTCCAGAGTGTTAGGGGCCCTACGCATATGTTGTCTTGCCTCGTGTATTCTCAGGCTCTCCCACCATTTAGTCTTTGAACATACCTGCCTTTGCTTGAGTAATGGTTGGACGCCCAAATGTGCCTTATAATTTTTGGTAGTCCCAGCAGGGACTACTCTCTGTCTGTGTGTAAAGTAGACTTAGCAATTCAACGATGTTACTCCCACTGGTAAAACCCTGCCTGTGGTGTGAGTAGCAGTGCTTTGCTCACTCCTGGCCAGCATGTTGTGACATATGCTGACAGCGCTCTATAATACTATAGTTGCTGTTGATTTCCTTCTCATCCCTTGTCTATGCTTTATTGTTACGATGTTCATTCTTCATATATATATATATATATATATATATATATATATATATATATATATATATATATATATATATTACATCTGTACATACTTATATACATTTCCTATGCTGGGCGCAGCTTACACCCGCTCAAGCACACTCGCATATGCTTACTGTGTGTTACATATGTTTACTGCCACTTATTTGTGCTTACTTGTGCCTTATTCATTATGACAGTACCACTTTGACTGAAAGGATCTGGTTAAAAGTCCCATGCAATACTCAAGTTCACTTTTACATGTTATTATGTCGGTTTTACAGCAGAACGACATTGCTCTAACCACTACACTATTGGTGTTCTGCTTCATTTATATGTATACCCATGGTTCATAGTTACCCGAACATATGTCTCAACACTTCACTAACACAGCAGGCATCCATTCTCCTGTTAGGAAAACTGCACCACTAAACATGCGCCATTCCCTACTGCTCTGGACATGTCCCACATGTTGACTTACTCCAAGTATATTCAGACTTCCCAAGCCTACAGTCCTGGCACATATGTTCATATGATGGTCAGGGTGTTCATATGGTCATCCGGGTTTAGGCTCGTCTGACTGGGGACCGGGACTGCCCTGTACCCATTTGAAAGTCAGACTTAGCACATGGACAAAGTTACTCCCATTGTTAGTATCCTACCTGTGGTTAGTGACGCAGTGGTTTGCCCACCTCTGGCCAGCTTGATATGTCAGCATTAGATAATACGGGTGTTCTGCTGCTGTTTTCCTTCGCATACGTATGCATGCATATACATCTACATGATTAATTACTTTGATCATACTGTTGAATGACTGTGCTGTCTGCTATGTTTGTGATAACATCAGAATTAGGTATAACTGCCGTGGCTTAGTGGTAAATCACATTGGTTGTGGTGTGTAGGGTCCTGGCATCGAGTCTGGTCGAGGCGGTTTATTGTGTTGCTGGGCAGAACAAGGGCTGTTGGACAATGGGTGAGTACAACACTTTTCAGCAGCAGTTTTCCATTTCACCATGTTTAACCACTGTTTCCCATCATGCAAACACCTTCTGCATTCTTACTGTGATACGTCACCCCAGTTCACATTTGAATGGTATTATATCGTTATACAGCATAAAATTAGCAGGATATGCTCGTATATGGATTACACTTCGTAAATGGTGTGTGCTGCAGTTGAACCGGCAAAGTCTGCTCGATAGGCAGATGCTCTAACCACTACACTATTGCTGTGCTGCTTCATTTGCATGTACACCCATGGTTCATAGTTACCAGAACAAATGCATTAAAACATCACTAACACAGCAGTCATACATTCTCCAGTTGGAAATAAACCACACCACTACACATGCACCATTGCCTACTGCTCTAGACATGTCCCGTATGTTGGCTCACTCCAGGTATATTCAGACATCCCAAGCTTATAGTCCTGGGACATACATTCATATAATGGTCAAGGTGTTCAATTAGTCTTCCGGTTTTCAGCTTGTCCAAATGGAGACTGGGACTGCACTGTACCTGTTTGAAAGTCAGACTTAGCACGTGGCAAAGTTAGTTCCACTGTTAACATCCCACCTGCGGTTGGAGATGCAGGAGCTTTGCTCACCTCTGGCCAACTTGATATGACAGCACTAAATAATACGGGGAGGGATTCCGCTGCTGTTTCCCATTCACATTCATTATGACTGCTTTATTGTGACCATGTTCATTCTTCATGGATATATATATATATATATATATATATATATATATATATATATATATATATATATATATATATATATATATATATATATATATAAAACTGTACATACACATGCATATACACCTACATGCTTATTTACATTTCTCATACTGTTGAATGACCGCCACTTACCGTTGCGCATACCCGCTTACGTCTGCTTGAAGGTGCCTTAATCACCCTATATCCGAATGCCATTATTCTGGGCGTCCTATAAAATTAGCAGCCCTTGCATGACTTGGACCCAGGAACAGAAACACCATAGGCACTGGTTTGACCACTAAACCATCCGTGATACATTCTGTATGGATGGTAGTTAGGATATATGACTTTACTACAGGCATTCCACACTACTGGCAACAAATGTGACAGTCGGTTGATGTACATATGTATAGTACATGTTAATGTTCTTATGTTTCTGAGAGGCATATGTATATATTTGCAAGTATACATATTTATGAATAGGACACATACTTGACAACTACTTATATGCATGTATGTGTGATGTGTAGCTATGCGAATATAAGTATGTACATTTATAGATATATGACTACATATCTGGAGTTATACATGGCCATGTATATGAACACCCGCATCCAGGAGGGACCTGTACCGTTTGTATACAGGGGTTGTATGCATCATTATGATGAGGAACCTGGACAGGGTATACAATTTGTGGATGTGTACTATTTGGAAGATGGCTATGGGGAAGCTTCTTGGGAACATGTGAAAGGTATATATTCCCGATAATGCACGTGGGGAGACGTGCATCATGGTCAGGTGTTTAATCCCAGGTCATAGGTTCTGCAGGACTGGGTGGAGGCTGTGCAAGGTTGTGGACAAGTACTGCTAATCTGCCTTGTGCACAGATGTCAACAGGGGTGGACATCGTGTTGTGCCACCAAGTCTAATCTTGAGAACAGACACTTACTCATGAGGGATGTCCAAAAATTGTGGACGATGAACCCCGTTCTTCTGTCTGTATAAAAATGAGTGTGGATTATGCATGCATGGGAAACCTAGTTTGCAAGCCTGAGACTGCCTAGGGTGAGACTGCCTACTAAATGTGGGTAGGGGCCACTATGTGCAGATATGGCTGGCCTAAGCTAACAGCCCGAGTATGGGTGGTTTTGGTGGATGTTCAGCAAGGGGGGGGGGGGTGGTTTGCTGTGGAGGGGATGATGGGTATTCAATTATGTATCCAGGTGTGTTGGGTTGGATGGCTCAGTTCAGGCCAGACCATTATGTGGGTGTGAGCCAGTACCATTTCTGTACATGTGTATTGCACATGTTAATGTTCATATGTTTGTGGGATTGTGTTCTGCAGTATGGCCTGTCAGGGCCTATTGGGGATGTGAATGTATGTACTTTGGTTTCCTTTCTGATTCACCCACTGCTCCCTCATACATTTCCAGTTCACCTATTGTACATCCGACCCAGTCTCCCCTTGGCGAATTATTACATTACCAGTCACCCCCCCCGCAAATTCCACAAACACACCATCCATCCCTTCTCTGGTTGCTGGCCCATGGCACAGACAGCAGTACACATTGCATACTCTACATATCTCTAGTACCAATATGGTTGTGAGGACAACCCTAGCATATTTGGTCTTCCCCATTCTGTACTTCATGCACATAGGTACACGCAAATACTTATCTTTCATGACATGGTAGGTAGACCCGGGTAATACCCATTCATCTTTGGGCCATCCAGAAAAGGACGACTCGGACCGCGAATGGGCAGATATTGAGCGAATGCTCTGACCGTTGGTAGGGTTGCCACCTTTTCAAATGGCCAAAGTGGGATATTTTCGGGACACACATCAGATTTTACAGGCCGACACATGCCCACGGTCAGTACAAAGGATAGAAATTAACTTTTTTGCCTAAATAAAAGCTTATTCTTGTAGCATTTTAGTTGCTTATTCTGTTTCTTATAACATTTAGGTATTTTAGATGCAGAATAACTGTGTTATGCAACTATTACATACATTATAGGACATAATTATGCCCTACAATATCAGGACATTTGCCATTTTTAATATTTTTTGTCAGGACACAACTGCCCAAAGAAGGACTGTCCCTCGCAAAGTGAAACAGGTGGTAACCCTAACCATTGGGCTAGGCTTAGCAAAGGGCAGCGGCGTGCAAACATGCTGCATTTCGCTTCCACTTGGTATTAAAATCAACACTACAATGAAATATGGACACGGGGTTTTAAATGTCATTGTTCGAGGGATGGGGGCTCAAAATTCAGCTACGTGCTTTTGTGTTTACTCCTGTGATTTTATTTTGGTGTTCATGGAACTCTCTTGTATGCTTTGCATACATTTTAGTATCCAGGGACACTGACAGGAGTGATTACTATTAGAGGCAGTCTGTACTAGTCAGCATTTTAGGTTGTGCGACTGTAGCCAACATGTTCACACCTCCATAAAAGTGCTTAAACACGCCCCCTGCACTCGCGCAAATTTACTGTGCATGTGGATGGTGCAGCAGCGCGCCTTAATTAATATAAATATGGTGCTGCTGCGCCATCTCTACGCCGCACAGTTGGCGCAAGACTAACGCCGTCCTTGCACCGAGCTTCATGAATCCCAGGGTTTATCTTTCCAGGTTACGTACAGAAACGCTTACACATGCAGTCAAATATAAGATTGCATTTAGTTAAATGATGAAAACAATTTGTGAAATTTATTACTCTTATACCATTAAATTAGCAGAAATTTTAGGCAGCTCTGATGAAGCAAAAAGTGAAAGCGCTGAGGCTCCCATACAAATGGAGAACACTTGGTGAAAATAATTAATTCAAGAATTTTTATAAGATCAGAAAACCAGAAGGAATCCAGCTGTCAGTGTATAAAATAACTAAATAACAAAATAACACTGAAGGCTACAGAGGACCACCAAACTTTAGCATAACCAGTTTTATTCAACGCTTTCGTCAGACAGACTTCTTCAGAAATACAAACCACTCTCTAAAACAAGTGAATATATACTAAAACCACACCTTAACAATTAATCAATTAACTCATTTAAAACATGTAAAACATGTAAAAAAGTTATAATTAAAAAAAAACACTTGAATACTTAATGCACAAAATTGTTTGATAACCAACTTTCTTTCTGATAAAAAAAAACATTTAATATTAGCAGCAAAAAAGAGAACGGCAACAGTCGTACGAAGTATAGCTCCAGACCACATAAAATAACCAAGAATTTTAATATGGTAAGCTCTTTCACCACTGTCTGTGACTTCCTCAGACCATAAGTCACAGACAGTGGTGAAAGAGCTTACCATATTAAAATTCTTGGTTATTTTATGTGGTCTGGAGCTATAATACGTACAACTGTTGCCGTTCTTTTTTTTGCTGCTACTTTTGCTTGTTTGGTGGGACAGTCTACGTTTACCAGTTGTTTGTTTGTTTTTTTTATAACATTTAATATTAACCATCTCATTTAAATGAGGGGGATGGTCTTCCCCCAGTTTTAATTGCCATAATGTTTCTCTTCTTTCAACTCTATTTTTTTAAATTTCCTCCCCTCAAATCTCTATCTATATGTTCTAAAATAGAAAAAGTTAACTTTTTAAATGAACTACAATCCACTGAATGTCTATATAAAGCATTATTTGTCTCTTTAGTCCTAATAGCATGATAATATTCCTTTGTACACGTATTTAAATTTCTGGTAGTCATGCCTATGTAATAAGCTGGACATCCAGAACATAATGCAATACAGATAATATTGGCGGTATTGCAACTGAATCTACCCGGTACACTTATAATATTCATAACATGATTTAAACTAATATATGGTCCTTCATGTATATATCTGCACATCTTGCAACTAAAACATTTATACATGCCTTTAGGTCTGTCATTAACAGGAAGAGATAACTTAGTGTCTTGTCTTTCCAGCAAACTTTTAATATTATTATTTCCCTTCTTATATACAAAACATGGTGCTTTCCCTAAAATATAATTTAAATCACTGTTACCTGAAATTACTTTCCAGTTATCTTTGATAACTGACATCACTTTCTTACTATCTACTGTCATATCTATTATATATCTAAGTAGTGGCTTAACAGCAATTGTGGGAGAGATGTCATCTTTAATAACCAAACCTTTAGATAATATAGGAGGAAAATCATCTACCCTGCTATTCTTAATTTCTAAAGCAGTTTTTACTAACATTTTACATGGGTAACCTCTATTTAAAAATAATCCAACGATGTAAAATAATTCACTGTCAAAATCACTATCTTTACTAATCATACAAGACATCCTTATAAACTGGCCTTTAGGAATGTTTTACAAGTTTTAAATGAGTTAATTGATTAATTGCTAAGGTGTGATTTTAGTATATATTCACTTGTTTAGGTTCATAGGTTCATAGGTTCATACTAGGCTATCTGCCCTGGGGCAATTATAAGCCTAGCCCGATTCTGTATGGCTTAAGGTGTGATTTTAGTATATATTCACTTGTTTAGGTTCATAGGTTCATAGGTTCATTCTAGGCTATCTGCCCTGGGGCAATTATAAGCCTAGCCCGATTCTGTATGGCTTACGCCACCCCTTGATTTGAGTATACTGTGCCCTTTTTAATGTTTAGTTTACTGTGCCTCTGTCTAATAGTGACACGGGAGTAATCCCTGGGACAAACCTACGATCCCCCATCCACCTATCAAGATTCTTCTTGAAGAGATTCAGTGAGGTGCTCTGCCTCACATGAACTGGAATTCTATTCCAGAGCGAAGGGAGCCTCTGGGTTATGAACCTGTCCCTCCAGCAAGTTCTATTTATTTCTGTGCTGAGGTTCAAGTCCCTCGAGCATGTGGCTCTAAGGGATTTAGATTTACTGAGGAGGAGCATGTCCATTAATTCTGGATTTGATATAGCTTTGTATGTCAGGCATAGATCGCCTCGAAGTAGGCGGTATGCAACTGAGTAGAGCTGGAGTTTTTTTAACCGAGCAGCATATGGCATCTGTTTGAGACCCTTGATCCTCTTGGTGAGATACTTTTGGGGTCTTTCTAATTGCTGCAGGTGTTGGGTAAGGTACATCCCAAAAGGGGCATTGTATTCTATGATGGGTCTAATGAGGGATGAATAAAGGGGCACGATTACCTCTCTTGATCTAGATGTGAAACCCTTCATGAATAGGTGGGCTATGTAGAAGGTCTTTCTAACCACTTTGGCAATGTGGTTTTTAAAGGAGAGATTGCTATCAACTTGGGTCCCCAGGTCCCTAATAACTTTCTCTGTACTTAATGGGTTTCCACCTATGTGGTAATTTGTGGGCACATTGTTTTTGCCAAAGGGTATGACTATATATTTTTTGGCATTTAGCTTTAAACCATGGTGCTGGCACCAGTTATCTGTCTCTGTGAGACCTTTTTGAAGGATGTTTGTGTCAGCTGGAGAGTCGATTATGGTGCCCAGTTTGCAGTCGTCTGCGAACTTGGTGAGCCATAGTCCTCCCACGTTTGCCTGTACCTTGGAAAAGTATATACCGAACAAGAGTGGTCCCAGGACAGAACCCTGTGGGATGCCACTTGTGACGTTTTCGAGTCTGACATGGCTCCAGCAACTCTCACTCTGTGGGTTCTGTCTTTGAGCCAGTTTGCGACCCATCTTGTGACATAGGGGTTTATATTTAAGCTGGATAGCTTATCTATGATGCCCGAGTGGGGTATTGTGTCAAATGCCTTTGCAAGGTCCAGATAGGCTGTGTGGACTACCTTCCCTTCATCTATGGCTTTGGTGACTGTTTGAAGAAGTCAACCAGGTCCAAAGGCAGGATCTGCCCTTGACAAAGCTGAACTGGGTAGGATCTAGTGTCTGTAGGTCCCCAATGTCTTTGTTTATGAGCTCCATGATGATCCTCTCCATAACCTTGCAGACTAAGCTAGTCAGGCTTATGGGGCGATAGTTTCCAGGGTCCGTAGAGGCTCCACCTTTGTGGAGTGGGACCACTGTTGCTGTACGCCATTCTGTGGGCACATATCCTGTAGTGAGGCTGAGATTGTATAGCTGTTTTATTTGAGGGATTAGTTCCTCTTGGAGTTCATTTAGGATGCAACCTGGGACGCGATCTGGTCCCATGGAAGCAGTGTTTTTTGCTTTGGAGAGGGCAGCCTTCACCTGAGCATCAGAGATGTTTGGGAGGCAGCCCTCTGCCGGAATAGTTACTTGCTCTTGGGGGGGGGAGGGGGTGGAGAAGTTTGCACTGAACCTGTCTGCCATGATATTGGCGATGTCTGTGGGTTCAGTGTATTTTTTGTTGTTTAGAATCAACTCAGAACAAGTCTGGGAGTTGCATCCCAGGTTCCTAACATAACTGAAAAAAGCCTTTTGATTGTCTTTGGTGCCCTGTGCAATTTTTCTCTCGAAGCTGGCCTTGGAGGATTTTATGAGGGATCGTAATTTTTTGCTAGTACTGATCAGAGATGCCTTCCCTATTAGGGATTTTGCTCTATCATGTAGTAGCTTCCTCCTTCTGTTGTACAGTTTATTTATGGCAGGGGTCCACCAGATTGGACGCCTGCCTTTGGATGATTGGGTCTTGGTTTTGTTTGGGATAGCATGATCCATGCATTCCTGGAGATGTCCGTAGAATGCGTTTATATAGGATTCTGCAGTTTGGGCCGTAGTTTCCACTGGCCCTGGGGCCTTGAAGGGTTCCACTTCGGTTTTGAGAAGTGAGAAGTTCACTTTTGAGAAGTTTTTCACTGCGGTTTTCTGGGCTGGGGGTGGGGCCGGGATGTGGACATCCAGTGAAATTAATTTATGGTCTGATCTTACTAATGAGGGATATACTTCTGGTGTGGAGCATAGAGTCCCCATGTTGGTAATGATCAGGTATAGTATGTTGTCCCCTCTTGTGGGAGTGGTGACTAGTTGTTCCATAGCATTTGAGTTTATAATTTCCAGGAACCTTTGGGCTAAGGTGCTGGGGTTTGAGTAGTGCTCCCAGTCAATGTTTGGGTAGTTGAAGTCGCGCAATATAATGGTGTTCGGAGAGATCTTCATGTTCTCCAATGTTTTCAGGAAAGCCGAGTGGGATTCCTGACTTTGAGAGGATGGTCTGTAGGATGCTATACACTGAAAAGCAGTCTTGCCCACTGTTAGTTGCACATGGATGGTCTCCGATGCCGTGCAATGCCACTAACCTGGAGGTGTGGATATCCTTGATAAATATGGAAACTCCCCCTCCTTTTGTGGTTCGGTCCGGGTTTTGGGGCCGAAAAGCATGATATGAGGTATAGCCTGGTAGTGCAGGGGTGCTCTCTGGAGCCTTGAACCAGGTTTCTGTCACTGCACAGATATCGATGTTCTCCATACTGAGGAGAGCTTTGAGTGCGTGCATCTTGAGGTTAAGACTTCTGGCGTTAAGCAGCATTACCCTTAGTTTCTTGTTCCTTGTGCTGTCTATGGGGGTGGGTTTGAATTTTGAGCCTTGCCTAAAAAAGGCACTATGGGGGTGGCAAGAGCCTTTGCCAATATCCGAAAGCCCAGTGGTGACAGGTGCAAGCCATCCCTAGCGAAGCAACGTGGCTTGTCGAGCATGTCATCCCAGGCTGACAGACACTGGATCCCCTTTGAATGACACCAAAATTTTAGCCAGTTGTTAAAATTGATCATTTTGTCTTTGTACTGTGGCATCATTCTAGGTGAGGGTTAGATGCTGCTCAAGGTCAGGGTCATACCAGCCTGGGCTACATGATCAGAGAGCTCCTCTATGTCTCTTTTCATGTAGTCCAGGAAGGTATGTCTCAGGTCATTCACACCAGCATGTACAATGACTGAGTCATATTTGTATTTGCTTTGGAGTGACTTGAGTGCTTGCGTTATGTGGTGGATCCTAGCACCCGACAGGCAGCTCACTGTGACCTTCTCTTTATTCAGCCTGGTGAGCGGGACATCAGTGTGTCTGACAGTAGAGTCACCTATTACAAGAGTATCAGGTGTGTTATTCATCCTTAAGGGCTGTGGCTGCTTGGCACACTGACTTTGAGGGCTATGTGTTGTGTGTGTTTTGTTTTGAGGTAGCGTTTGCTTGGATGTCTGCTTTGGAGGTCTCTGTTGCATAGGTAGATTTTTATTTAAAGCCTCTGAGTATGTTTTTGTGTATTTATGTATTTGGTTCGCTGATGTGGTGGGACTATGTGATACTGGAATTGTGTTGTGTGAGGTTACCTTCTCCTCCTGACTGGTTTCACCAGTTTTGAGATGAGAGAGCTCAGCCTCCAGTTTTAGAGAGTGGTTTGTATTTCTAAAGAAGTCTGTCTGACGAAAGAGTTGAATAAAACTCGTTACGCTAAAGTTTGGTGGTCCTCTGTAGCCTTCAGTATTATTTTGTTATTTAATTTTTATAACATGCTTTTTATTCAAACTTAATAAAATAAGTTGTTTGCTGAGTAACATTTCCTTTGGATATCCTGGACTTTGCTATTGTTGATATTTGGCACTATTTCTACCATCAGAGGGTGGGGATTTACTGCAACATATTCACCTCTGGATTGTCTCAACCAATAGACAAACCCAAAGGCAGATGGCCCCCCTCACATGCCCTCACCACCAGTAACTGTAATAAATACTGTAGCTCTGACCGTGATATTCTAATGTTATGGAACAGTGCTCATCTGCCATCTTAATAAAAAATGTTTAAAAAGAACCAAGGCTTCCAGAGATTTTGCTTTATTTAAAGCCATTGGACTAAAACCATCCTTATTAGGGGAATCCCCTTCAGAAGCTCAAAGTTCCAAAACATCGAACTTCAAATGGCCGGGACCATAAGATTGAAGTTTTGAAACTTTGAACATTTTGACTGGAGATCACTGTATAGTATGGAATGGGAAATTTACAGTTTTCCTCACTGAAGTGTGATCTCAGAGTTGGTATATTTATTTAGCAGGGGGTGTGGGTAGTGCAGGTGGGGCTTGCCCCCTGCAAAAACATAAAACCATAAAAATATATATTTTTTTGTTTTTATTTTTTTATTACATTTTTGAAGTTTGATAACTTCGATCTTATGGTCTTGGCCATTTGAAGTTTGAAGTTGTGAAACTTCGAACGTTTGAAGTAGATCCTTATTAGCATGAGACTACAACTACAAATGCTCAAATATCTTTTTAAGTATAAAATAAGCCAGGCAAATATTTCACTGGGGAATGTAAAACTATACAAATGGCCTTATCAGGATGAGAAGATCTAGGTAATTGACTAAAATGCCCACTGTATGTAACAGGACAACTGAATACCAAAAGATTAAAATGCAAACATCCTTATTAAGATGAAGAGAATTACATAGTTGGCCCAAATGCCCTCTATTGAACATTTTAGGTTATAGAGAATTTATTTTCTTTCCTAAATGTCCTGATTAAGATGAGAAGATCAACACAGCTTTGCCTAACTGCCTAATTGAGAATGTTACATATTACAGAGATTTATTGTTGTAATGTCATTATTGAGATGACCTTGTATCAAAAAAAGCTACTTAAAGATGTTAGAAATGTCCTTCTAAGGATATACCACAGCTTCCCTAACCCTGGAATAGCCAATGTCCCTTCTTTACAGTTAGGAATGTGCTTAATTGCCTTATTTGTCTTCATGCATCCGGCCACAAAGCAATCAGTGACCTGATTCTGATATTCCTGGGTTCACCTAGGACCCTATAGGTTTTTGTTTTCAGTTATTGTATAGCATGTATGAATAACCATAACCCTGGAGCAGGTATTTATATGTTCCCTGTGCCCATAAGGGGCAAGGGTGCCAAACCATCAGTGACCTTATAGATTTCCATCCATACATCCAGGCTGCATTTGAATAAAAGACATATTCTTAATGTCACATGGACATAAAGGCACTTCCAGAGAAGTGGTATTCTCTTGTGGTATTCTCTGTGAGACAAATTTATCCCTCCAGCATGTTCTATTTAAGTTGCAATACAGATCCATAGTACTAGATTCAGTGTTTCTTCCACTATTTGACTTACAGATGTGTAGAAAATCTGAAAAGATGGGGCCTGTATAGGCTCACTTTGTGAGACAGAAATATCCCCTTAGCAATCTGTAGGATAATAAAAAGATGAACAGGGTTTTGAAGCAGTCAGATTGGCTTTTGTGATTTAGTCTGTTGATTTTCTTGATGAGAATACATTGTGGTCTCTCTAGTTGAGGAAGGTAGCATCAGTTATACAATAATTGATCATTGTCATTCAAAAAATGCATGCTGTTTGGACAGCCCAACCAGCATACCCATTGTAAGGTATACATATTCTAAACACAAACTTTTTGTACCTTAATGAAATTGTTATAGTCATAAGTCCATAAACCAGAACATTTGTAGAAATACTTGCAAAGTAAGTCATCCTTTCAATAATTAGAATCCAGCTAGCACTTTGAAGAATGAATGTGTGGTGGTCACTGTGATCTATTAATAACATAGGTTTACAGGTAATACTAAACAGTAGATATAGAAGACGACAATGAACCTATCCACTGCAGAAATATAAGAAACTCATCTAAGTTAGAATTAAAAAGAGTGTGGGAGCTACTTTTTTGTAGTGTAATAAAGCTTATTCTAAAGGTAGGTTATCCTTTGGAAGGGATCTATCTCACCAAGAGGTCATGTTTGTATTTTGATGTTGGTTTAGGTCCCCATAGTGGGTCTTTGTAGTGTTTCAAATTTTATGAACATGTAGCAGGTCAAGCAGAACATGGTCATTTACATTTTTGTAGACCAGACAGGGATCAGCACTCAGAAATGTATATAGTGGATAGAACCGTTTGCACTCTTTATAGGTTAGGGAGCTCATACCTGTGATTTCTGGTGAGGAAATGCTGATTTTTTTTCTAGTCTGCCCATATGCCTGGTAGATGAATGACAAAGGAGGCATTATATTGTAATGGGAGACTGATGAGTGAGGAGGAGAATGGTACAATAAGTTATTTGGTCAAGGCGGTACATATCTTTAAAATTAATTGGGCTGGATAGAAGGATTTCCTACTGACAGCTAAGACATGATGGTGAAAAGGGAGCTCCTTGCGCATGTCTCTAGTGAGAGTATTTATTTTGAGGGGGAGATGTGATGTATGTGGTAGGTGGAGGGGTATTTTTGTTTCCCAAAGAGTACATCACTACATTTTTTGGTATAGTCTTTAATTCATGGTCATAACACCATAAATTTATACAGGTAAGGCCTTGTGAGAAGATAAGGCTGTCATCTGCAGTGTTCATGACAAACCTAGGTTTGCATTCAACAGCAAACTTGGTTAACCAAAGACTCTTGATGTCCACTTCAATGTCAGTAAACTATATACAAAGTGTAGTGGTCCCAGAATGGAACTCTGGGAAACACCATTGGTGATGAACCTTTTCCTACCTCCTTCTCACCTCTGAGGGACCCTATACAATGGCTCCACTGCCAGCAATCAATTGGTCAATTAGTTGCATGGGGGTTGGGTGCCAGGCATCTTTCAGTTAGGCAACAGCCTTATGGCCCCTTTCATTCCTGTCTGAGACCTTATAAAAGCTCAGCCATTCCTCAAGAGGTGAGAATTGTGTAGTCAGAAGTGGGTTAGCTAGCAAGTCCCTTTCAGCAGTCTACCTTGAGTTGCCTAAGACTTGCAGCGGCTATCTGGTTGAGGAAGGAGCTGTATGTGCTCTCCAACACACCAGCCATTCCCAAACTCATCAGGGTAGAATCTGCATGTTACAGAGTGATGCACCACAGTAATTATTGGTGGGAATTACACACAGCTACTGATAGTTGTAACTACTACTACAGGCCTAGCAACCTCCATCCCCCAGAAGATGAGCAAACTAGTGTTGGTTATTCAAGTTCATCCTTCTCTCTACAGTCCTTCAGATGCTCATTCCACTAATTGTATGTGAGTCACCTGCGTTGTACCGATGGGTACAGTTCTCTAGTTCACAGGGCGGAAGTTAGTGATGAGTCTTTTTGAGGAAAGAGTTTGCCACCAACTCTAATTGAAAAGATTGTGTTTGTTAGACAGTTTGATATCCAGTGAGTTCTGTAGGTGCTTATCAAATTTTGTTTCAACAGATCTAAAACAAATGTAAGTTACAAATAGATAATGACAAAATGGAAGACTATATTGTAAAATTAGAATAAGACTCAGTTTCACAGTAGTAGCCAAAGCATCAAACATTGAGACTCTGAATGCCTTATAGAATGATTTATGTATGACAGGCATATTTTTGAAAAGAAAAGTTAACATAATGAGAAATGGATAATCCAGAATTATAAGAAATGTGCAAAATATTTGTTGCTAGTAATTGTTTGGATAAAATATTAGGTGGATTTTAATTAAAATAGCAGGTAGTTTTAGTTTTGCCTTACAGATGTTGCAAAAAACATTGCTTAAGTTTTATCAATATTTATGTTCAACCTTTATCACAAAAACAAGGTACACATTGAGAAAGTCACTGTGAAAACATTCTTAAATGAGGGGAAAAGAATTGTTGATCAGTGAATAATTAGACCATAAAGATAAAGTATGACACTTATAAGAATCAATAATTAAGTCATTAGTGGACAGTGAACACAATAAGGGCCAAGAATATAATCTTGAAGATTACCTCTTCAGGTAATGTCATGATTGAAAACACAGCTGTCAAGACATATTGATATGAAGACAAGATCAGTCCCCTCTTGCCCCCAAGATCAATGAATTCAAACAGTTGCACAAGCAAAGAAGAGTTCACACTGTGAAAACTGTTTTAAATCCATAACAACATAACATGTGGCCTCTGTGCATATGTTCCGATAGGTGATCAGTTATCATCCTGGCAGATAAAATAACACTGAAACTGACATAAAGCTATACTAATAATTAGCTACCCTAACTAAATAACGAAATAACAAAATGCCAAAAATTCATACAGAAAAACTTTATTCCTCCTAGTCTTTTTGCATCGACCATCTAAAGTCTATAAAAGCCATGCTAACGCTGAGAAAAACAGCCCTACTTTTGTAAAATGTCTTGCATTTGATTAGACAATATATCCCAGAGCTGAATTTAAATTGCAGATGGCATGAAGAAATGTCTGTGCTGTAAATGTGTGCCTCTGTGCAGTTATTCTGTCATTCTAAAGTGTAAATATAGAATAAAATATTAAGAACTGACAGAGTTAATAAATGAGATGTGCCAAACTAAACAGTACTTTAAAGGTTTGGTGATTCCTAATACTTTCATGGGAAATATCTAACATAGTCTTGTTATGACCACAAATCATCAACATAAGTAATACAATTATGCTTGCAGTTCAGCATAGCTAAATCTGTATATTGAGTACAAAGTCTTCTTTGGAGGCTGTAGTTATTAAATAGTCAGTGAAGTCCACATATGAAAAGTAACAGCATATACCTCTGTGGGATACTTTTGTATAATACAGGCCAAATTACTAAAAAGTGCTATCTGTGAGATTCTTCCTATGTACAATATATGTCGAAATACTGAAACACACCAAAGGTGTTTTTTTTTCAGGAAATTTAATTTAGAGAAACAAATGTGACTGGCAGATTTTTACCAGAAATTTCAAAATTATCATCTTAGAGTTCTACCCTTTAAACTGTTCATCAACATTAAAATCACCCCCCTCTGAAAAAAAGATTATTTGGTTATTTATATTTTTCTTTACATATATTGTTTCTGATGTAAGGTGATCATCAGGCCCTCATGGCTAGATGGCCCACTCATTCCCCAGCAGCAGGGTCTGGGGCAACCAGGATACACCATTAGACAGCTATCAGTGGGGGTTCAAGATTTTCTCACTGTCCTTTGTTCCTTATCTGCATTTGGTTAGCAAGGGAGGGGGGTATGCAACGGGCTGTCCATGTTGGTTTCCCCTCCTGTGCACAGGCGGTATTACCACCAAGCAGCCCTGCCCTCCTATTCTCAACCATGGGTGGTTCTTCCCTCGGTCTATATCAGGGAAACCACACTACCCTGTGTACTCACCAAGTGCCACATCTATGCCATCTCCTGGGAGAGGAAAGCAGGTTACACTCCTTTACTCTTCTCCTTCCCTGCCTGTGCCCTCTAGTGCCAGTGCTGAAAAATGAATCCCAAGCATTTGTCTCCATGACACCAGACAAGTTATTTAAAATACTGTGCATATTATTCTTTGGAAGAATGGAAAAGTAGTATTACCTACATCAGAAAAGGGAAAGCTCACCTATTGAGGGTGTAACTACCATAACTGGTTATGTTATTACTGCAGGCCAGCTGACAGATAACAAGAGAGTTTACAACTGACTACTCACCAAGATATGTAAAGCTCATATCTGTATCATTTGCCAACTTTTTGGAGATTTTTTTTTTTATATTTTTCTGAGGGACCTCTTTTATGACCTAAAACAGTTTCTTTATGATGCTGTGTCCCAGTAGATGATCTTTCTATTCAATAATCACAAGAAAGACCCAACCAAGCAAACATCTGCATTATATAATACATTAAACCCATGGGATATACACAAATCACCCTTAAGGACATACCAGTGTTTCGGCTATATGACACCTGAATGCCTATTACTTTTTTTATTTAAGTCTTTATGGGTACATTCAGGCCTATAAAGCCAAACCCCACTAGTTCTGGACATGCCTTGTTTCAGCCTTTTTTCTTTTTCAGACCTTCTTACTACAGCATAAGTGGATTGCTTGGCTTTACTTTATAAACACACATCTTAAAACCAAGCCTGATGTTTATAAATACTAGGGTACCTGTTATTTAGAAACATCACAGGTTACATGCAGGAGTCTCACACCCCTTATGTCAGAGTCGATATATGTACATTTCTTGTGTTACCTCCTCACACAGAATGCACCAATGTTTCTGAAAAGAGGTGGGTGAAGACACATGCTGTGATTTTTTTTCTGCTGGAGTGTTCTCTCCTATTGTAAATATGATATACTATAATCCAATTCATTATCTATTAACACATTAAACAAAAGCTGAACATTGTCTTCTTAGGATCTAGAGACCTTATTTTATCTTTGCAGAATGCTTCCTCCCAGCTGCACAATTTGTCATCAGAAGTCAACACTAAAGGTATAATTTTTCAACTTTCCTTATCATAGTACTAGGGATTATAACTTAAATATTTTAAAACACATTTTATTCTACACTGTAGAATTTTACTTTATCATTTGTAATCTGTGTTAAGTAGTGATATTCATCCTCTCCTTTTATCACTGTTTTTCCATTTTTCCTGCCTATTCTTCTTCCATCTTCCTTCTCATCCATTCCTACAAGTAAATTAAGAATTTGTGTGAATTAAGTATTTGTTCTTTTTCACACTCATTTCTCATTCGTATAGGTAAATTGCTTACAGAGTGCTGTACAATCTCTATTGAAATGCTCTTCTTCATCAACTCTGTGAAAGTGTCTTGGGTGACCTGCTTATCTTACAGCTGCTTTGTTTTTCCTAAGTGTATTACTTTAGGCAAATAAACAAGCATTCATGTCATACCAGACCTTTTTCTGCTGTGTGGGTCCTGTCAGGTTCTCCTGAGCCAAGTCCATGAGCTTCCTAAGCCTTGTCCTGAGATTTAGGACATATGCCACAACAAACTCTTTGTGGGATTCACACTCCCACTCCCACTCATCATGAATCAAATCAAAAGGACCCCTCACCCTATGCACATACAGCAACTTAAAGGGTGAAAAAACTGTGGCTTCTTGAGGTACCTCTCTGTATGCAAACAGCAGCTGGGACAAATATTTCGCCCACTCTCTTTTAAACTGGTCTACAAATGCCCATAACATGGTCTTTAGTGTGGAGTCTAACCTCTCCACAAGACCTTTTGTCTGGGGGTGGTAGGAGGTGTTTTTTAGGTATTTCACCCAACAGTGCTCCTGCAAACAAGCCAGCAGGTATGACATGAAACTGGCACCTCTTTTTATATTTCTCTCAGTAAACCTACCTTGCTGAAAATCTCTAACAAAGCATTTGCCACATTCTCTGCCTTGATGGAGGACAGAGCTACTGCCTCAGGGTATCTAGTAGCATAATCTACTACCACCAGGATATACTTCTTCTCTGTGGATCTTGGGGTACTCAGAGGCCACACAATATCCATAGCTACCTTCCTAAATGGCTCCTCAATCACAGGTAAAGGCATCAAAGGAGCTTTGACCTTGTCTCCTGCCTTGCCTACTTTTTGGCACTGCTCAGTTGTCCTGCAGTACCCTGTTACATCCCTCCCAATCTCAGGCCAGTAAAAGTTCTGCATAATATGCCTTTTGGTATGCTTTATGCCCATATGACCTGCAAAAAGAATGTCATGGGTTATGGCTAGAAGTGCCAGATGGTAGGCTCTAGGCACTATCAACTGCTGTATTACCTCACCCACTAGCCCTCCCTTAGGGGTCCACTCTCTATACAGTAACCCTTTGTTTAAGTATACAGACTTCCCTTTTCATTGAGAATCTGGTTCCTCTCTAGCTACCTCTCTCAAGCCTAGTAATGTGGAGTCTGAGAGCTGAGCCTGTGTCAACTCTCTCTTTGTAACTCTTCCCAGCTAACCTTCCACAGGAAGTCTGGTATCCTCTAACAGTGGTGCCTCACTGCCAGGCAGTCACGCTGTCCAAGGGAGCATCAGTACCCACAAGCAGCTGTGGCTTACCTTCAGTCTCTCTGCTATAGGGTAGCTCCCTCTCTGAAGTGACCACCTTACCATTCCTGGCTTCAAGTGTGAGGTCTTTCTAGGTCCCCTCAGGCTACCAGATCCACATGCTTGTCTGCAAGCCTGATTGTGTGTAACTGCATACACACAAGGTATTGCATTATCAAAATCATTCCCTATCAGGACATCTGCAGGGATATCCTCAAAAACACCTACTTGCTTCCTTCATTTTCCACCCTCCCAGTCAAGGTGAACCCTAGACAAAGGTATTGAGAATGGGGTCCCTCCTAAAGCTCTGACTGGAGTAGACTGCCTAAGCAAGTAGTGCTCCTCTTTAACCATTGCAAGCTTCAGAATGGTTGGGTTAGAGGCTGTGGCTCTCTTAACAGTGGCCTGTTTCCCATCTACTATGATAGGCTATAACCTCGTGTGGTAGTTTAGTACCCTTGTTGTCTTCAGACAACTTACTGCTGGCATTCTGTCATTCCCACTCACTGACTCCCCTACCTTTAGTTCCCCACCTTGCCTCCATGGACATCTATATGCTACATGGCCCCACTTGTTACATTTAAAACATTTAACTTTTAATCCTGGCCATGTACCTGAACTGGTGGCTTCCCTGGTTACTGGCAGACTCTGCCGGGGTGGTTTAGGCTGCCCACCATGGGTTCCCTTATACCCATGTGCAGCACTGGGTATCCATTTCCTGTGCAGTGATGCCCTGCTTGCTAGGTATAAGTCTCCTTTTTTCCACAACTCATCTGCAGTATTGCATTTCCTATCTGCCAATCAGATTCTCGTGTCCTCAGGCAAAGTACTAAAGGCTTGTTCCCTCAACAAAAGATCTGCCAGCCCTTCAAAAGTAGTGAAATGACACCCACTCAATCACCTATGAAAATAAGTGCTTAGTTCTGCAGTATATTCACACACACTTTCATCTGCCTTGTATCTATGTTCATGAAACTTCTTTCTATAAGCTTCAGGTGTAAACTTAAAACACTCTAACAAACAATTTTAACTGTATTATAATTTAAGCAATCAGTATCAGACAATTTAGAAACAGCAGTTATAACTTTACCATGGTGTAAGGGGGTCAAGAACCATACCCATAGGCCTTGGTCAACATTATACTGTTTACAAACCCTTTCAAACATATGAATAAAACTATCAAAATGATCACCCTGTAAATTGTGGAAGAACTTTACTGACTTTTATTGCTTATGGGGTTCAGTTATTCCTTTTCCCATTACCTCCATGACCCTGGCAAAGAGTCAGCATATCCTTTTCATGTTGCCTCTGTCTCTCATTTTCTTTGGCTTCCCGATGTCTCAGTCTCTCATTTTCTTCAGCCTCCAAATGCCGCAGTCTCTCTGACTCTATTTCCAAATGTTTGGCCTCCAGTTCAAGTCTCTTTAATGCCAGATGGACTTTTAAGTCCTCTGAGGCAAAGTAGAACTGTCCATTTTCTGAGAGTTGCACATCCCCAAGGCCAGTCTGGCTGTCTTCTTGATTGCTGGTCTGTGATGCAGCTGTGACTAAGGCTACAATCATTTCTCCTTTAGTCAGGTTGGCATGCATCAGTCCTTTGGCTTGGCACATCTCAGCCAGATGGTTCCTTGTCAGCTTGCCATAATCCTCTGCTGACATCCTTGCCTGCTCTCCCTGACTAACTAAGCTAAAAAAAAAACTATTGTGATATGAAACTTTGAATGTCTACCATGTGGCTGCTTGAGAGTATAAACACTTTATTTAGTGACCACTGTTTACAGGTGACAGGAGTTCAATATCCACACCACTGTCCTTCAAATGTGATGTGGATATCCCATCACTACCACCAAATGTGATACCCCACCACTGGATCAGTAATCAAGGATCCTCAATCCTCACCCCTGGCAATAGTGGTGGAATGCTCAATGGGAAGATGACAGGTACACACACAGTATTCCCAGATGCAGCTCTTTGCATCAAGTGCAATTCCCCTTAAGAGCACACAAAGACCACAGTCAGTCTGGGGCTCATTTCTCCCTCCTTCTCCAGATCTTCAATAAGACTCCCCACTGGCACAGCTATAGAGTTGAGTCCTTAGCCAGGGTTCCAGGCCAAGTCCTCTAGCACTCTGTCTCTCTGTCAAAGCAGGGCTTTGTGGCCCTGCCAAAGTAGCTGACACACACACTCTTGGAGATTTGATTTACACACACACACACACACACACACACACACACACACACACACACACACACACACACACACACACACACACACACACACACACACACACACACACACACACACACACACACACACACACACACACACACACACACACACACCTGGGAAAGGCTGGCACAGGTTTACTAGCTATGCCCCCTTCTGGCCAGACTATAAGGTAGTTTCCACTGCCACCAGCCAGTCCTTATCAGCTACTTTAGGGTCCTTAACAAAGAGTGTTCAATCTTACTGTGTAATATTAATGTTAATTCAAATGGTAGTTTGACCAAGAGCAAGGTTATTAGGAGTGGCCCACACAGTGTCACCATATAAATATGCAAGTACTTTCAAAACTTAAATATCTCTACACAGATAAGTCAAAATGAAAGGTTAAATATATTTAATAATAAATAATAAAATAACAAGACAGTACTAAATATATGTTTAGAGTAACATCAGAGTTCAAAACAACAGGAAATATTTAAAACAACATTGCAGGACAGTCTCAAATAAATAAAGACAAGTATCTAAACTAAGCTTCACTATATTCCTGACTGAATCTAAGAGAATCACTATAACCTAAGAACTTACAAGAGCAAGGCAGATGTGGTGAGTGGATCTTGTTATTGTCAGGTCCAAAGCATAACGCAAAATGCTCTGTTTCACTAAGAGACCTCTCAAATTAATATCTAAAATATTACTGCTAGTATAGCTTGCAGAATGACATTAATTCTTGTCATGTGACTCCTAGTTCCCAGGTCAAACAACCATTAATGAAGCTGGCAGTATTTAGCATCTACCTGTAAAAATATACAGACAAGGGCTTCTCCTCAGATCTCTGGTAGATGATGGAAGTCATAAAACAATTGCATTCCTTCATGCTTTCAAGACTAGTAATTAGTTCACCCTAAAGACAATACAGAAAGTTTCCTAGTACAGACATTGGGCAGCTCAGTGGTGCAGCGGTTAATGCTGTCACCTCACAGCAAGAGGTTCTCTGGTTCAATTCTCGGCTGGTGTGTCTTATGTACAGAGTTTGCATGTTCTCCCTGCGTTTGCGTGGGTACACTCTGGTTTCCTCCTACATTCTAAAGACATGTGTCTGAAGCATTTCTCCCTGGACATCCACTGAAAACAGGCTCTGTGGTGCCTAGTCAGACTTTCCCTGTCAACAAATGTTAAATAAAAATAAAAATTGTTCCTCTTGCTGCATTGAAAACTGAAAGATACCATCTTTTATGGCCTAGCCATAAAATAATTTAATTTCAGTTGTTTTTCTGAAGTTTGCTGGACTGAAGTTGATCTCCTGTATTCCAGTTTTCACTGTTAAAATATATACATTTAAACAGTTACAATAGTGCATGCACATTTCTGTTCTCTTCCAGAAGGGTTCAGTGGGGTTGCATTTCAAATAGCACTTTGCAAATACCTTTTCAACACACACATCGGTATGAGCAGTTTGATATACACATGACATACAGTTTTAATACATTTGTAACACAAGCATCTTATATAAATCATTTCGATGCTCACCAGTGACATATAGTTATTTACAAAATTCCAGCTAAGTGTACTGATAGTACCGCCTTTTGTCACACTCACACATACAATGAAGCCAGTATGTGAGATCAGCTGATTTTCAGTCACACATTCTGGCTTTTTTTCCACTTCCAGAAAATGAACTTTTGACCAAAGGTAAGTTGTATTTTATATATATATATATATATATATATATATATATAAATAAATATATATATATATATATATATATATATATATATATATATATAGATATAGATATATGTATATATATATAGAGAGATAGATAGATAGATGATAGATAGATAGATAGATAGATAGATAGATAGATAGATAGATAGATAGATACATACATACATACATGCATTCATGCATTTCTGGAAATTTTATATATTTATATTTATATATATATATATATATATATATATATATATATATATATATATAATTATATGCATGTATATACCAACACATTGCACACATATACACATATACATGCATAATGGAGGTAGTCAGAAAAAAAACATAATACCCCCCCAGATATCAGTAAATGGCATGATAAATTCAACACAGCACGACCTGTCAGGGCCATGCAAGGGACAGTGTTGCATAATCAAACTTCACAACTGCAATAACAGCAACAACAATGTTGCTGGACTTACCATGCTATGAGTGGTCATGTGACCAAGGCTAAGAAGCAGGCAGGTGGCATGTGCGATATTTTGTACAAGCACATGCATCAAAGCACCCCATAGCTGTGATATTGACATACAGAATAGCATATACATTAGTACCACAACTAAGTGCCAAATAATTGTATCATACAGATGAGGTGGGGGAAGATAGTACAGGGAGGAATGGGGAACAGTAAGCAGAGGAACATACAGAAGGACAACAGGAAGGGAAGAATGGCATCAGTGGAAGAATGGATTATTCCTTTTGTGGGCACAGATGCCTATTTTGCTTTAAGAGGAAGGCTAGAAGGAAAGTGTAAGTAGGATGAAGGGTAAGGGAAAGGTAGCAGGGAGCAAACATATAATGCAGACAAAGACTAACAAAGGAGGTAGTGGCACATAAGGGTGGAAAACAATGGAGCGATATGGCCTGACAGAGAGCAGAAAACTAGTAATGGGGAGTACTGGACTATAATCAGGATGGGGAGAGTTATATGAAACAATGGAGAACATAATGAAGGGGATGGGGATGGGTAATGAGGGCCTGTTAAACCAGCCTAGCTGGGAATTCAACCAGATGTCAGTCACCTCTGAGCCTGACATCATGGGTAGATACAATCTTTAGTGGCACAATAGTTGAGACTAGCTAGCTGTGCAGCTCTGTCAGCTGCACAAGAAATTCTCCAGGTAAGTAATGTTGGAATTCCAGCTGTAAGTCTACTTCCATCCTCAACAGCCACTGCATGTCCCAGAAAGTGACTCAGGAGGGCCTTTCTGCACCACAGTTAGATGTGTAACCTTAGCATCTTTCCTGGTACCTGACTACAGAGGCCAATAGTGAACCCTCAAGGTCATTTTTCACAGGATGAACTTTGTCAACCTGAAAAAAAGAAACTGCTGGGGACTCAGTGATAGGCATGGTAGACAGTGTACAGTTCAATGGTCAGCTTATTGCCACTGTTTGCACCATAGCTATTTATGTAGAAATAGAAAATAAATGGAGAAATCCAAAACAATAAAGGAAAAAAACTGGAGAAACACATACATCATATTAATAAGGTATGTTATGTTTTATTAAAACTGTGCAGCCAAAAATATACCATTCATTAGGAAAGGTGTCACAGCAGAAATATATTTATAGAAAGTTATCTTTGACGCTAATTTGGAAGTTAAGTTTATGTAGAATTAACTTTAGGTATTTGACATGTTGGTGATCTATCTCAGCTGGATCTGGATCAAGAGCAACACATTCCATTATGTGTAATTATTGGAGATTCACTATTAAAATGGATAATTAATTATTAACAGAGGATCTATAAATCATAGACTAGAATGAGATGTTGCCATATGAGTGACAGTTAGAAAGATGTCATACAAGTACTGGGCGGAATGCAAAATTTCTGACATTGTGTTTTGGGGAGCATAATGTTAAATGGAAAAGATTGAGAGAGAAATACCAAAAGAGGTGGAAATTAAAACTGTGATCTGGTGAAGGACTGGATGAGCATGATATTTATTAATATACTACCTGCACTGAAATATAAGGAAATGTTGAGAATGACTGCAAACACTGTAAGCCTTAAGATGAGGCGTTTTATATCACAGTCTAGTAATATTCATATCCCACCTTGGGAGTAAATTATTGATAATAATTATGTCACACATGACAAATAGTATCTGGGTCATGCAGGTAATAAAAATATTGGTGCTACACTGGAAAAAAGTTCTAAGAGTTTTTTTTATAGATAGAATTAGTCTCACTGAAAGAAATTTGTGGAAAGAGAATATGCTTAACTTCACATTGTGCAATGCAACAAGTTTATAGGATTCACTGGATACATCGGTTCACTGATCATAACCTGCATATTATGTATTTGAGACATGAATGCCAAGCAATTAACCTCGAGAGCGAAGCTGGAAAGGTGAATCATGGCATCCATTTTGAGAACACATAATAAGAAATTATGTTCATCTTACCAATCATAAGGGATTATGATTGGTGAGATGATCATAATTCTTTGTAGTGCATGGAGCTTTATCTGCTCCATGTACTAGTAGTTAAAGGAGAAAACATCCCTAAGTATTTTCCTGGCTTTAAAAGCTGTAAATCACTTAGCAAGCATTGTCAGAGAGGTAGTATAATGCAGTCCATTATGTTTACACTTGACTCCATACCCCTCAAGAGGTTTTTGCAGGACATCCAGATTATTGCTTCATATTTTTGGTCTCTTCCTCATAAAATATGTGGTTTTCAGAGAAACTAAATAATGACATACATCTGAGTTTCAGCATTCCCATTCTTCAGATTATACAGGTGACACACATCCTGTTACTCTAGTAACTCTCCTAATTTATTTTTTTTTACAGGAAGGTAAGGACATGTTAAGGGTAAGGAGACCAGATAGAAACAAATACTTGGATCTGCTGATGTCATTTGCTAGTCAGTACAGACGGATTTTACTAGGATTTAATAACTTTAGAGTAAGTAATAAAGGAAGTGAGGTTTCAATATAAGTAAAAATACAAGTCAGCGATACAATTTAACAATTGTACTTCTGATAATATCTTTATTACAGTTTTTGAGAATATCGCAAATCAATATGACTTAGAGGTATTTACATCTGAGCTTAGAAGGTGTTAGAAAAGTAACAATATGGTACTTGCATGAGATTTGATTGCCCCAGATATATACTCAGATATTTCTTATCAAAAATAAGACTAACTGTGTAATACTAAACTGCTAAAAATCACTATACCATTAAGACAACATGTTTGCTTTCTGACAAGATTGGGAAATACTATTTATGCGGTACTCCCCACATTATGACCTAAGGTAGCAGAGGTTAAAGTAGGTCTGCCTTTGGAGAATTCACATCACTTTACATTTAGATTCAGGCAGAAATATTTCCTCATAAGAGAACTAACCCTATTGCTTGCAGAAAATGGTTTGATGATACAGATTATTATGCAATAAATACTTATTAATCAATTGGAACTGAGTTTGTGGTTCAGTAGGAATGCTACAGAAAAATAATCAGCTTAATGTTTATTCTAAACTTGGAGTGCTGATTTATATTTACATAGCAAGACAGAGTAGCCATCCATTGTTTAACTTTAAAGGTCACACTTGGTGGAATATGTGAAAAGATGGTTTTATGATAATCCAACAACAAAAAAAAAAACATATTTGAAATACAAAGAAAATTGTTACCAGGTGTGTGAAAAAGAGGTATTAGTAGAATTTAAGAGCACATGTGCCAATAGGAAATCTTTTTTATAAACACATCAGAAAATGTAAAAATGATATGAAGATGAAGATACTTTTAAAAGAAAAAGGATCTATAGTAACTAAATTGGGTAAATTAGTTTAAATATTTGCTAAAACATTTTTTTACATTTAATACTATGGGTAATGATCACACTCAAGAAATTATTATAATCCCTTGAAAATAATCTGTTCACAAACTAAGGAAAATAGGTTAGGGATGCCTAAAAATAAATATAGAAACTGATCCAATGTCAAATGATGACATATTTTTTTGCCAAAATCATAGACTCCCTGTATTTTCCACTGTTATGTTTTTTTCCTACAAACATTAGCAAGAGGCTATGTCCCTGAACTGTGGAAGCAGGCTTATGTGCAACCCATACATAAAAGTATGGTATCTAATGATACTGAAAATTATAGACTGATTAATCTTTCAAGCATTACAGATACATGTTTTTAGAGAATGTTGATAAAATGTCTGCAGCTGACAGTGAATGTATAGAATTGTGACATATTTCAACATGGATTTACATGGGGTTGATCTTGTACTATAAATTTAAATGTTTCATACTAATCTGCTCTTAGCAGTTGAGGCAGATATTTATGTAGATGACTTAACCAAAGCTTTCACTTTGGTTCTTCACAATTCAGTTTTAGCTGCACTTCAGAAGTGGGTTACCCAATTAGTCTGACTGCATATTTGTTAAATTACAGGAGATGCAAGATTAATTTTAGGTATATTAGATATTGGGAAAATAATGTTTCGAGTGGTGTTTCTCAGGGTCTGTTCTGAGATTTTTTTCTTTTTCAAATCTTCATGTCTGCATTGACAACAAGTAACAAGATTCAGCTAACGAACTTTGTTGGTGAAAAATAGCTAGCATTGTAAATTCTGTAGATCATGATTTCAAACAGAAATATCTAGATGAACTATACATATGGCAATCTGAAATTATGTTGTCTTCAATTGTAGGAAATGCAAGGTTCTGCATGTATACAAGGTTAATATTATGTATCCATATGGACTGAATAATACAAGAACTTAGGAACTAAGATCACTGGGGATCTAGACTTAGAAAATGTGCTGGTATAATGAGAACTGTATTTCACTCCACCTCTTCTAAGAGTAAAGAAGTTCTTGTTTCTGTATATAAGAGTATAATAAGACCAATTTTAGAAAACAGAGATGTTTTTTGTTGATATTACTTTAATAACCTTAACAAACTAGAAAGACTTCAAAGATTGGGTACCAGTCATACTAAGGTTTTTGCTGGTTTCATTTCTGTAAGTGTTTTACATTTCTGACACCATGACAGGAATGGATCCCATTTGTAGTTCAGGGTATGATTAGAATTCATGAAATTAGTATTCTTTCATTTTTACATGATAGCCAAGAGTGCTCTTCTCATAACCTCCAGAATCACCTCTTTCTTCAGTTCATGCTGGGTTGCATTTCTTGGAAACAAATTTAAGTATGACTAAATTTGTTTTTATTAGTGCCGTTGCTTCTAGTACGAGTGGAACTGCTTGGGTATATTCCTTCCTCATTGCTTTCATTTCTGTTTGCAGATCTTGGTATTTTATGCCTTTGTGTTTCTCTGTGTATAAGAAACTATAATGTCTGACTGAAGCAGTTTCAGTGATCAACACTACTATTGTCTGTCTTTATTATGGATCACTATATCTGGTTTTCCTGCATCTATTGTTTTGGAACTGATGGTAACAGGTGATCCCATGTAATATAAACTTCATTGTTCTGTATAATACATTGTGTTTCATGTTTTCAGTGGTTCTCAACTACTTGTATATTGTAGTGTTTGCACAATCCACAATGCATCAGTCTTGCCACATTATTGTGCCTGTCAGCATACTAGGTCAGTGAGGGGCCTCAAATATGAAGACAGATTACAAGCTCTAAAGTTATACTCAGTTTGATATTGTCTGTTTAAGGGGAAATGTGATATGAGTTTATAAATGTTTTAAGCAACAGAGTCACAGAGTTTACTTTAAAATGTTCCTTCTTGAAACATGACAGGAGTACAAGAATGAATTACCTGCTAGCTATAACTGACTTGTCACTGAGAGCAAACGGAAGGATATTTTTTAAATGTGGGGCAAGCAGCAGATAGAATAAATTGCTAGTAGACATTAGAGAAGTAGATATGTAAACTTTTAAAAGTAAAGTTGATAACTGGTAAGGGGACAAGGAGATGGTCCTCATGTAAAAAGTCTCGTTATAACCTCTTATGATGCCCTGAACCTTTAAGAGATTTATCCAACCACCTGAACACCATGCCTTGTCTACTTTGACAAGTAATACAGTCTTTCTACATCTCTGGGTCACTGAACAATATAAAATAAGCAACAATCACAACAACAACAGCATATCCCTGACAGTAGAAAGCAATTGAAGTTACAGATGCTAGTCCTTCTGTGCAGTGGCAAACCAAGAATATAATGCTTTCAAAAATAAGGTGTCTCCCTCTCCTAACTATGTCCTACTGACAGAGAAGTCTGGGTGGAGTTCCCACTGCTCACTACACTTATACCTATGCTGCCTACCAGAGTTGGTGTTGCCAGTGCCAGTGGCATTACTAAAAGCCTGGACAAGCTTTGTAGAGGTGTCCTTAATTCTTCACCATTAATTGATCCCTATGATCCCTTTGCAACAGGTGAAGGAAGATCACTTCCTGCTACACCATGCAGGATCTCTATCAGACTGAGTGGTTGTAGAGGCTCATTTACTCTGTAAATTTAATACCTGAGAAAATGGTAGCCTGGATGTGCAAAGCTGCATATATTGGACACCACATGATGCACATCAATGGTCAGCAGGGCAGAGCAATGTGCACTAACAGTAGCATGATGCAAATAGTCAGTAGTACTAGGATTTAATAACTTTAGAGTAAGTAATAAAGGAAGTGAGGTTTCAATATAAGTAAAAATACAAGTCAGCGATACAATTTAACAATTGTACTTCTGATAATATCTTTATTACAGTTTTTGAGAATATCGCAAATCAATATGACTTAGAGGTATTTACATCTGAGCTTAGAAGGTGTTAGAAAAGTAACAATATGGTACTTGCATGAGATCTGATTGCCCCAGATATATACTCAGATATTTCTTATCAAAAATAAGACTAACTGTGTAATACTAAACTGCTAAAAATCACTATACCATTAAGACAACATGTTTGCTTTCTGACAAGATTGTGAAATACTATTTATGCGGTACTCCCCAAATTATGACCTAAGGTAGCAAAGGTTAAAGTAGGTCTGCCTTTGGAGAATTCACATCACTTTACATTTAGATTCAGGCAGAAATATTTCCTCATAAGAGAACTAACCCTATTGCTTGCAGAAAATGGTTTGATGATACAGATTATTATGCAATAAATACTTATTAATCAATTAGAACTGAGTTTGTGGTTCAGTAGGAATGCTACAGAAAAATAATCAGCTTAATGTTTATTCTAAACTTGTAGTGCTGATTTATATTTACATAGCAAGACAGAGTAGCCATCCATTGTTTAACTTTAAAGGTCACACTTGGTGGAATATGTGAAAAGATGGTTTTATGATAATCCAACAACAAAAAAAAAAACATATTTGAAATACAAAGAAAATTGTTACCAGGTGTGTAAAAAAGAGGTATTAGTACAATTTAAGAGCACATGTGCCAATAGGAAATCTTTTTTATAAACACATCAGAAAATGTAAAAATGATATGAAGATGAAGATACTTTTAAAAGAAAAAGGATCTATAGTAACTAAATTGGGTAAATTAGTTTAAATATTTGCTAAAACATTTTTTTACATTTAATACTATGGGTAATGATCACACTCAAGAAATTATTATAATCCCTTGAAAATAATCTGTTCACAAACTAAGGAAAATAGGTTAGGGATGCCTAAAAATAAATATAGAAACTGATCCAATGTCAAATGATTACATATTTTTTTACCAAAATCATAGACTCCCTGTATTTTCCACTGTTATGTTTTTTTCCTACAAACATTAGCAAGAGGTTATGTCCCTGAACTGTGGAAGCAGGCTTATGTGCAACCCATACATAAAAGTATGGTATCTAATGATACTGAAAATTATAGACTGATTAACCTTTCAAGCATTACAGATACATGTTTTTAGAGAATGTTGATAAAATGTCTGCAGCTGACAGTGAATGTATAGAATTGTGACATATTTCAACATGGATTTACATGGGGTTGATCTTGTACTATAAATTTAAATGTTTCATACTAATCTGCTCTTAGCAGTTGAGGCAGATATTTATGTAGATGACTTAACCAAAGCTTTCACTTTGGTTCTTCACAATTCAGTTTTAGCTGCACTTCAGAAGTGGGTTACCCAATTAGTCTGACTGCATATTTGTTAAATTACAGGAGATGCAAGATTAATTTTAGGTATATTAGATATTGGGAAAATAATGTTTCGAGTGGTGTTTCTCAGGGTCTGTTCTGAGATTTTTTTTTTTCAAATCTTCATGTCTGCATTGACAACAAGTAACAAGATTCAGCTAACTTTGTTGGTGAAAAATAGCTAGCATTGTAAATTCTGTAGATCATGATTTCAAACAGAAATATCTAGTGAACTATACATATGGATCTGAATTATGTGCTTTTGAGAAATGCAAGGTTTCATGTATCAAGTTAATTTTGTATCCAATACAATATTAAGATTAGGACTAAATTACTGGATTGACTTGAAATTGATGATAGCTTTTCACTCACTCTTAGAGTACAGTAGTTTGGTCCTCAAATATGAAGACAGATTACAAGCTCTAAAGTTATACTCAGTTTGATATTGTCTGTTTAAGCGGAAATGTGATATGAGTTTATAAATGTTTTAAGCAACAGAGTCACAGAGTTTACTTTAAAATGTTCCTTCTTGAAACATGACAGGAGTACAAGAATGAATTACCTGCTAGCTATAACTGACTTGTCACTGAGAGCAAACAGAAGGATATTTTTTAAATGTGGGGCAAGCAGCAGATAGAATAAATTGCTAGTAGACATTAGAGAAGTAGATATGTAAACTTTTAAAAGTAAAGTTGATAACTGGTAAGGGGACAAGGAGATGGTCCTCATGTAAAAAGTCTCGTTATAACCTCTTATGATGCCCTGAACCTTTAAGAGATTTATCCAACCACCTGAACACCATGCCTTGTCTACTTTGACAAGTAATACAGTCTTTCTACATCTCTGGGTCACTGAACAATATAAAATAAGCAACAATCACAACAACAACAGCATATCCCTGACAGTAGAAAGCAATTGAAGTTACAGATGCTAGTCCTTCTGTGCAGTGGCAAACCAAGAATATAATGCTTTCAAAAATAAGGTGTCTCCCTCTCCCTAACTATGTCCTACTGACAGAGAAGTCTGGGTGGAGTTCCCACTGCTCACTACACTTATACCTATGCTGCCTACCAGAGTTGGTGTTGCCAGTGCCAGTGGCATTACTAAAAGCCTGGACAAGCTTTGTAGAGGTGTCCTTAATTCTTCACCATTAATTGATCCCTATGATCCCTTTGCAACAGGTGAAGGAAGATCAGTTCCTGCTACACCATGCAGGATCTCTATCAGACTGAGTGGTTGTAGAGGCTCATTTACTCTGTAAATTTAATACCTGAGAAAATGGTAGCCTGGATGTGCAAAGCTGCATATATTGGACACCACATGATGCACATCAATGGTCAGCAGGGCAGAGCAATGTGCACTAACAGTAGCATGATGCAAATAGTCAGTAGTACTATGGAAACTGACAACAGCATTGTCAAGTATCACAGTAGTCATCCATGCATGCACAACATATATAACCTCCCAATACAGGATCAGGTAGGTACTAGTACCTTATTAGCATAATTACAGAGCTGCCCATTTCAGTGAGATAACAACTGCAGTCACCATGTTTTAAGTGACTGTGTTACAGCAAAAAACTCAGAAAATCAGAATAAAGTGGATAGCAGGGTGTACTGTCATATAGGCAAATTGACACATACAGAACTACTGACAGTGGACTTCAAAGCTGAAATTACCACACATAGATACATGGACACAACAAGCACTGTAGCAGCTCAGAGTAATGAGTGGGGTAGCATTGCACATTTATTTATTTATTTATTTTACATTTGTTGACCGGGCTAGTCTAACTGGATATATGTCCATTTTCAGTAGAGGCCCGAGAAAAGCTCCAATAGTAACACAAAGCAGTAATAAAAAAAGCAGTCTTAACAATAAGCAAAATAATAAAGGATTACAAAAACAGCAAAACAGTAGTACAGGAAAAAAAGATTGCAATACTATTGGCATACAGGAGAAAGCAACAGCATGCCAGGAAAGAGGATTTACATGTTGGGGGGCTGAGCCTGACAGGGCACAGTAAAAAGAGCAGGACAGGCTGCAGTCCTTCTGAAGGGTCAGGGCATGAGTAGACGGGAAAGGTGGGCTGTATACCTGTTGATGACTCAGCCTGACAGGGCACAGAGGTCAGTGTCAGACCCTGTTAATGTTCTGCTGTATAGGGCTGGCAACAGCATTCCATATGCACATGGTCTGCATGACATGGCTTTATAAGCCTGCAGTACACCAGGCACAGATGCACTATTAGCACAGATCCAGTGGAGAACATGATTGGCTAATATGACCACTGTTGCTACACTATGGCACAGTGTCATAATGTTTAGATGATAGCCACAAACAGACAGACAGACAGACAGACAGACAGACAGACACACACACACTCTCTTTCAGATCCACAGGTATACATGTCTCATTACTGGACTAAAAGAACAGCAGTAGCTAGAGAAAGTTCATCTCTCAGAAGACAGAGATGGTCAGCAGGATTGGCCCATTGGCTCCCCTTGTTGCACACAATTAACCCATTTGTTCCTCCAACAGGTAGAGAGCCATCTAGTTTATTCATTCCCTTGTCAAAGTGAGAGTTGGGTATTAGGGACTGAACCAATCTGCAGATTCAGTGGACTGGCCCATCTGCACCCCATTGCAACCTTGTAAACTCTATTATAGATGTCTTATGAGTGCATGCACATTTTTGTGAATGCACAACATCCTGACCAGTAAGCACACCATTTGAGTGCAGGCCACTAGGCACTACATGCTGAGGTGATATACCTGCATTCCTGCAGGTGTTGCCAAAGCAGTGAGTCAGTCTATCTCCCTTCCTGAAGAATGGGTGAGGCTGTGTAATTCCCATACTCCTCCAGCAGGTCTGTCCAGTGCACATACCACTAGTGAGAAATAGATAAGGACTTTTCCATCTACATTCTGTCATCAGCTTATGACATGCATACCATTGAGAAGGGTAATATAGACAAAAGGCCTTTTGTGATCAGGTGTGGCAGGGACTGGCACAGGACATCAGTCCAATGGGCAGGCATGATAGGACAATGGTACACGTGCAACACAATATCACTGATATATTACTGCAGATCAAAACCAAGGCACAGGAAATTGTCACAGACAGGTTAACCACTGAGGGCAGATCACCAACACTGGGGCACTTCAAAGAGGTAGAAGAATTCTTAGTATCCCATAACACAGAAAGTTAGAGAACCTTCATATCTGCCGGTGGCTTGGATGTGATAACTGGGTTAGGGATGGGTGTTGTAGGGTATACACTAGGAGAAACATAGCACATGCCATTCCTATAGGAGAATGGCTTACGACTGTGAATAGTTTAATCAGACAAACACATATGCATATCTGTCATCTAAGGACATTTGGACTGCAATATCAATAAACTGCACCATAAGGTATGCATTTGCCCATAGATTATGCATACAGTTATCATGTATTAAACTGTCTGCCATGTGGAGGTAGGTGTCATAAATATGGTACAATATTATCACAAGTATGTCATCTGTGTCCATTCATAGTTTCCACCATGAGATGATGCAGCACAACAGCTCAGAATGTGCCTGGTGTTAGCAGGTCACCAGTGGGTGATGATGACAGCACCACTTTCTTGGCATAGTTGGATGACACAGTGGCACGGTCAGCAACAGTAACAGTGGAGGGCACACTCACATCACCTGCCATTGAGGTTATGCTGCAGGGGCAAGGTAAACCTCTGGCATTAGTTGTTTTCAGTAAGAAATGTCTTGTTATGCCAGTCTCACCCAAGCTACACAGGTATTACTATCATAGATGGCATCAGAAGTTTAAACTACCTTAGACATGCGTGCACACAGAATACAGGAAAGGTAAGCAGGTGGTCATCATCACTATGACTTGAAGAAATTCTCAGAATGGCTGTCTCCCTTGGCAGCAGCCAGAAGACATGCATATCAAGGATACAGGCACATATGGCCATACTCACACCATGTTAGAGACATTGAATATGCTCTACGACCTGCTTGAGAAATTTCAAACACGGCAGGGACTGCAGAACATCCAGGAATATATGCAGAGTAACATATATAAACTCAAACAGCAGTCATATCTGATGAGGATATTGGTGGCCCAGGTGATAGCCACTGATGTAGCAATGTGGATGTAGACAACTGGCCACCATAGCCCTGTTAAGGGATGAATGCACTCACACGATCACATGCCAGGCTTATACAGATGGCACTCAGCATTCCAATGACAGCTTTCCTGTCCACACTGTCGATGGCTGCCAATGTGCCTGTGTGTGGGCACTCCCATGGCTATGACAAACACTCTTCCTGCTCAAATATAGGCACAACCCATGAGGCAAGGCAATTAAAATCCTGTAATTCAATGCCATCACAGTCATCTGTAGCTCTACAGTGAGCATCACCTATCAGTTACCATTCCTGTGGATACTATCCTTCTACTAGAACATCACATGAAGGTTACAGCAGGGTTCATGTACACACTCTCAACATTGTACATGATTGCTTTGATTGTATGCCTCCAGTCCTGACAGTGTAGGTCCATGGGCTACATGGGCCAGCATTCAACTCTTTGAAACCCCACCAATTGATTGCGGTATGTGATCCCTGACTTCCACAACCTCCTAGCTATGCACTTGGCCAGTACATCTGCCATTCATGTCCCTCCCAGCTATGCTAGCATTGCTGTCCCCTGTCACTGTTCCCCACCCAACATCTGCAAATTATGATGATGATGACTGTTCCCTGCCCTCTCATCTGTCCGGTGCTGATATGGTGATGTCCAACAAGCAATGTGGCCATTCAGTGTACTGTAATGCAAAACACGGTTGTGTTATTATATGCATTAGTTTTATTCTATGTTTGTCTTATTACAGCCAGTATTTATGGACCAGACACCACCTCTTTGCCACTGCCATAATGTATTCTACTTGTTTCAGCCTCACATGGGATACTGCCACAGCCAGATCCTCCAAAGACTCCTCACTTGGCTCCTTCTCCACTGCTGTTACAAGTTTATCAAGTAGTGTTACATTTTCCTGACATTGCGATTCATTTTGTAGCACCATGGTATGTACTATGGTACATACCACATATATCTTACTGTCAGTCTCTGGAGCATAGTGCAGTGTAGCACCAGAAGTATCCATGCAGCAGAAGTGGGCCTTCTGCAATCTGAATACACATGTGATGATATTATGTGTCTATAACAGAGTGGTGTAATATTCCTGCTTTGCAATGGTTTGACATCTGTGGATAGAGGTTATAAGTTATGACTCTAAGGTACATACAACATCACCTTCAACACACAACAGTGAACACAATTGTGTGTAGTATGCTACCTATATTTATGGGACCAGACTATCAGGGACTTTGTAGATAGCAATGTGCACACCTATCAAGTAAATGACTTTGTGGAAAGTGATCCTGCATAAAACACTATAATGGATTATACATATGCCAGATGTGGGAGTCATAGGGAATGCTTGGCTGGTGCACAGATATATAACAACTAATACCCTGTGCACTACACACTGCCTGGCAGTTGACAGAATGGAAGCCCTTCTGGTTGACATATCAGATGCCACATGGAACAGGTGAAGCCTTGCCTTGAAGGGAATGTGGGTGTATTCAGTGGCAACCAGAACCTCAGGGAAATGGGTTATGCCATAAGATATTTATATACTGATGTTTTTCTCCTCTGCTGTCTGTGGAAGCCAAATATTCTCTGCCACAGCTCCTTCAGAATGCATTATGGCAAGGAATCGATTCACAAGGCTGATACCTATGAAATTCCTAAATTGATGCTTGTCAGATGCTGAAAAGCCCCTGGGGTGGATGATTTATGCTATATGAACCTTCATTTCCACTCTTGTAGACATTCCATGCACCCCTTGATTCTATGTGATGATGGTACATGTCTGTTAATTACCATATGGTGTCTCTGTTCATACAGTAGCAGTCCATACCTTGGTTGTGGAGATGATGGTATGCCAGCCACTGCTAGAACCTTGTGTGTTGCAGAGGACAGCAACATGCAGCATTGTGGACACTTACGTCCAAGGCAGCCACTAACATGCTGTTCAGCTACCATAGATGCCACTCCTAGCAGTTTTCTGCAAGCAATACCACTGTAGGCCGAAAAATGCAGGTGTCTGCAGTAGCTGATTGCCATGGCTTATTGTGAACATTTTATACATTACTGAATCCTACTGCCATGCTATATTTCCTTATTTGCATATTCAAAGGCTTTTATTAGCATGCTGGCACTCATTCACGTCATTATGAAATTATCATGTGATGCTCACCATGATATTTCTTCAGTAACACACTCATACTACAGGTCTCTGAATAATTCCCTTCCTGCCATTGCCAGTCACAGTGCTATTCATGTAATACACTGCATTATTTGTTTTCCACATAACAATAACTAAACCTCACATAGACATGTAGTGACACTGTTGCATCTATCTTCATATATTCGCATCAAATTTTACGCAGTATGCTTCAGAACTATATCCAGCAACCTAGATTTTAAAAGAAATATTCAGGCATATCAATATGTTCGCAGTACATGACAACATTGCAATACATGTGCTAGCATTACATTTTAAAAAATATGACAGAAGCTATTTACATTCATTTAAAAAATTAGTTTCAGAAATGAAAACTTTCAGGCAAAGTTTGTTTGCAAACTTTTTTTTCTTGAATTTTTCCATGTGTTTTCAATGCCATCTCACTGGATTATAAAGTGACACATAATGCATGCATAATTAGCCTCATTTGCATATAATATTTTGGAATCAGATTATATTCGATAAGCATTATCTGTAACTTTTGTGCTGAGAACATCTGTGATGGATGTCAGATGTCATAGCCAATGGCTCTGAATTGCCAGATGTTGCTGATAGTAAAGGCAGGGTGACTGACAGCAGGATGACAGCAGATGTTGAATACAGAAACATAATTTCTGCTTTGGTGATTATGCGTAGTTGAGGGAAGGTTTTTGTAAGGTATCCATATGGCATGATACACATAAAATCAGACTAAGTGAAAGCTGTTCATTATTACTGTGGATAATGTACCTGAGCAATGCTGTGCAGTGTTACGTTTGTTTTGTGTGTTAGGACCACTGCAGCTAAAGGACTGTGTATGTGATACAGCAATAACAGGACATACTAGCATGCACTTTATTGTAGGTGGTGTCTTTGGAGTCCTGCTTCTTTCAGACTAGCTCTGGGTTTTGCTTGGATTTAGGCTTCACAAATGCATACATTTTCAGAAGATTAATTGTGCAATACATGCAGTTATCCCACTTCTTTTGCATTCATTAATCTAGTTATCATCATTTTCAGTTTTGACAACGGTTCATCTTCAACATTGTTGCTATGTAATATTGACAAATCTTTTAGAATCATGGCTGTTGTGTCAAACATCATTGCCTTTTAATCCTCTAGATATTTTCACATAGCCACAGTCACACTGATATCTCCTGCTCAGTGACTTTCATTATCGATTTTGGTCAAGTTTTTGGCCTCTGTATTGTAATATTTACTTTTTTTTCTTTTTCTACAAATTCTTTTTTATATTCTGTCTTATATTCTATTTTACTTCTGCATTTATTTGAATTTCAAAGCTATATATTAAAATGTAATAGTTTATTGTGCTTTGTGATGGCAATTATTCTGATTTTTTTTACCATTTTTTTACTATTTGCACATCTTGTACTAATTCTATGTGAGACTTCAAACCATTGCAGGACTGCCCAAATCAGTTTTCATGGGATCTTGTCACATGCTTTCTGTATGTCTAGGAATGCATCAGCTTCTTCCTTACTATCAGGCAAAGTTTGTTTGCAAACTTTTTTTTCTTGAATTTTTCCATGTGTTTTCAATGCCATCTCACTGGATTATAAAGTGACACATAGATCACTTATGCACATCCTAATCTGAATCTGACCTGCTTGTTTCTCATCTTACTTTCTACTACTCTGCATATTCACGGTGTGCCAGGAGTATGATACCTTTGCACTGCCTACACTTGTGAATGCCCCCTTTGTACACTGGCACCAGAATGCTTATTCTCCATTCATCCGGGATACGTCTTTCTCTTTATACAGCAATGACTATTTTTGTTCTATAATAAGATAATGAAAAAATTTTTTTAACAAGATCAAATATCAAAATGATCACATAAGTATTTACAGTATTTACAAAGCATGTCTGAGAATAAACCCAACAAACAACAAACAAAATCCCAGTTACAGTGTTTAAAGTAGTTGACCAGTTAAGGTGATAAAGACAGAAAGTTCGATTTAGATGTCAGTACACATTGAGTACTCTTGGAACCATTTCTCCCTTAACTCACCCAACATCTTGATCATATCTGCTGTAACTTCATCTGGGTCTGCTGCTTTTGCTGATTTCATCGCCTTCTTCTTCCGTGGGCATGGGACTGTATAGCTTCTTCATTCTAAAGCTGCTGGAAGTACTCCTTCCAGCTGCCTTCAACATCCTGTGGACTGCTAAGCAGATATCTGCTGCTCTTTCTTATGAATGGTGTATTTTGATCGTCTTTATCTTTCTGTCTTTTCCTTGTAACCTGGTAGAGCTTTTCTACCATTTCCTAACACTGTCAGAGGTTCTCTGAAACTTTGTTCTTTGCTATTATGACTTCCCTCTTAGCCTGTTTGTTAGCCAACCAGTTTTGTTGATAAGCCTCTGTCCCAACACAAGCTTTACTTATGTACCTTATTTCTGTATCTGGCTCAGATGCATATCTGTTGTATTGTCTAGGTTTTATGTCACCCCCTTTCTGAATCTTGCTGTCAGCTAGGGAATCTTGTACTTATAAAATGTTTTGATATTTTATCACTGAGACACCATATAATATAATTCTATATCTAATGCAACTAAAGTTACAGCTCTGGCGTGCAGAAAGATGCATTCTTTCTACAGGCTGTATTTACTGATTAAATCCCATTCACTAGCACAGTAAATAATTCACACATGCACATAATATCACTTCTGATGAGTTAACAAGCACATATATGGTTTCTGTGTTTATTACATTTCTACACCCTTCCAGGCCACGCAACTAAATCAGTGCTACTTTGTCAGCTGTTAAAGTGTAACAAAACAAAGGGTGTTACTGGATCAGGTAAATGGAATCAATCTAGATCCATTGTTCTAACTTTCCTCACTTCTGTTTCACATATTGTCACCTGTATTGCTCTTCTTTTACAGTACTGCTCACTACTGTATATTTTCTAGAGACTATTAAGCTTATTTTTGTATTTGAATGACAGAAACCATGAATCCTGCACTACCTGATTATTTTCCCCATGTTGGACTATATTAATTATGTATAAACTAGCATTAGGAAGCTTATATAGAATGGCCATGTACTATACCCATTTAGCACTTACTTAGTAACCAGAAGCAGCCTGGGAGCACTGTCTGCTTAAGTGAATTGCTTAGTGTAGCACAACAGGTAAATAGAGGCAGAGGGAAACAAACCCTTGACAATAGAAAGAAACTCATTAACAGCTTAGAGATTTAAATATCTGTGCTAACTGCTAGCTACTTAACCTCCGCTTACCAAGTTTCACTGACTCATGTTCTGATCTCCGTATGTATATGGTAAGATACAGATCTCCAAGTTTTTTTTTTTAATTATTATGTGGGGAGGGAGGAAGGAGAAAGCTTAGCTCAGGCCAAGCAGACCTAATTGGTGCTGATGCCTGAGTGAAATTGATTTTCCTCAATGCATTTTGATGAAAATTGGCACACTCTGCTGGAAAAACAATGTACATTAGCCATAACGAGCTACGATCAATTTCACACTTAGCTTACGGAATGCTCCCTTCTCTCGTCCCATTAATGATCCCATTAATGCCAAGCAAAGCATTATTCCAGCACCATTAGCTTTCTTTTGCATTGCTGTAATTGTACCAGGATTCCTCCTCAGTAAAGCACCTTCGCTTCACTATAAAAGAAATCAATGTCACCGTCAGCCATATCACATCCTAATATAGAAAACAAGCAGCTTACTTGATAATTGCAATATCTTTGCAAACAAAAAGGCATTTGTGTGATAGTCAGATAAACAAGGTTAGATACTTAACCCTTCATTCCTCTGGGCTGAAAACCTGCAGAAATTATACCTCTTGAACTGTCTTCTTATGACTGTTTCCCTAAATGTTACTATTGGAATTCATTTGTTCCTGCCACTTGGACTGACCCCAGTAATTTATATTTTAGAAAACTGCTGAAGAGGAAAACAGAAAAAATAAAGAGTAAATCATGTATTTGCAATAACCACACATTCTGAATATGTTGCAATGTTTATTATATTCTTGTATGTGATGATTTTATTGATTTGCTGCCTTACAGTATATACAGAAATTCACTGTTACAGACTCAATAAACTGTACCTGATACACTGCCCTTTCATTTTATATATTATGGGAAAGCATCTAGTGAAGTGATGCTACTTTTTTAATTATTCCGCCCTTAAATATCAGAATCTGTACAGCCTAGATATTGCAAGACCTTCATGTGCGGCATAATAGAAGCCACATTTTAAGCTGGAAAGAGACTGAGATATGTTGCACTGATGTATTCCACAAGTAATGGCATCTACTGCTTTGTAATGTGACTTGTCATACTGTGAAGCACATTAGAATGCATTTCTGATATAATGCATATGATAACTAGGATAGTCACATTTATTTCAGATTTTATTAAAGGTACGAGATACCCAGTTGCTCAGTGTTCTTTTATCTAAATCTCCCACAGTGGTAAAAGTGCTTTGTGAGGCCTGCTTTGAACTTCATCACACTGTGGTAGTTAGAGGCAGGGAAAGGAGAGATGCTACAGAACAGAAACATGTGAGTGAATGTGGATACATTGTCTGTTTTACTGCCACTATTTTGTCATGTTTGCGTGCAACTGATAATATGTAGATATTTTTTCCAGGATCTGTTAATATCTTTATCAGTATCTTCACAACATAAACCAAAAGAACAAAGTGCATGACACAGGCAATGCTGTTTTTTTTTTCTATTTTTGCCCCCACTGCTTGCCAGCAATCAAATCTTAAGACCATTCATTTTTTTTGGTGGGTAAGTGACCAAGAGGGTTCATTAGTAAATCAGTTATTACAAGTGGTTATAATTTTTCTTGTTTTCTCCATGGCCTTAACCACAAACACCCCAGCAAGGTGTTGGGGCTGTACAATGGGCTGGCCACAGAAGATGCATCCCCTTACTTCTGCAAGGGACATACCCTTTTCCCTCCAAAAAGTACTATCCATCCCTTTCCCAGCATCAGAATAGGGCCTCAGTCTCCACCTGTGTAATTGCACCCCCCCCCAGGAGAGGTGAATGGGCTACAACCCCTTGGTCCACATCATCCCTGCCTGAATCCTTTAGTGAATGGGCCACTGATTAAATCCCACTCACTTGGGTCACAGTCAAGGCTCCATTCCCTTGTGCCATGGACACAGGGATTGCAGGAAATCATTTTTACACTATCTTGTGAGTAAAAAGGACTGGCTATGAAGATTAATAAAAAAGGTCTAAAAATGCAAATACATACACATTTAGTATGCAGTTAGAAATTCTGTAAGTATGTACTTTGCACATATAAACCACTAAAAACACATAACATTACAATAGTAATATATTCACTAACTGCTTTGTGTTATAAGGCTGTCTCCTATGTATGTCCATGTGTTGTTACTTTTAGAAGATAAAGTATAATGTAAATCTCTTCATGACAGCTGAGTATAATGGTGGGGTGGGTAAAGCTAAGGTTCAGTATACCGTTTGTTTGGGTTCCTATTACGTGATTGAAGTTTTGAAACTTCGAACATGACAATATCGAACTTGTCTGTTCAAAGTTTCAAAACTTCAAACATGGCAAAAAAAAAAAGATGCAACAGTAAACTAACTGTTGCAAGCAAGCCCCTGCACCCCCACCTACTTTAAATATACCAACTCCGAGATCGCACTGCAGTGCAGTAAAGGGAAATATTCCCTTTCCGCACTATAGTGCAGTCTCAGAGTTGGTATATTTAAAGAGCGGGTGGGGTGGGGTGCAGGGGGGCTTGCCCCTCTGCTTGCAACAGTTAGTTTGTTGTTGCATCTTTTACTTTTTTTCTGTATTCAAACTTTAGCAAGTTCAACTATATGGTTTCTGACCATATAGGGTTCGAACTTGTTGAAGTTCGATAACATAATAGGAACCTGTTTGTTTTGGGCTAACAGATGGGGACCTGGCTGGACTGCAGCAGGAACAGAATTCTGCTGCAAGGCTGCTGGCAGAAGCACTTCACACTTGTATCGCCTCTTCCTGTGTGAGCCACACTGGATGCATATCACTGCCAGCTCCATTTATATGATTCTTTCTATTCCTTTATGGCCCTTGTGTAACATGGATACATCCAGTTTAAAAGAGATGTTGGTCCCCTTTTTTCCAGTGAGGTCCTCAGGTTATCATTTAAAGGAATGACAGCAGGTGCAAGACTTCTTTGGCAGACTATTTCTTGTCCATCTTGCTTCATTCTTTTGAAATCGGCTATCTTCCCTGCCTAGGTAATGTGTTTCTGAGGCCTCTTTTAGAAGATTATTAAAGAACCGTCTGGGTTTTCTTAAATGTCATCAGGGGTTTAGTTTCTACGTGTGGTATCTTAATTTATTTAGAATGTATTCCTTACCTTAGGTGTATTTTATTCAGCCAGAATGAGCCATCGGTGTTGTGTTTCTACTTGTGCAAATAAAAGTTTAAAGCATTTAAGTACATAGATAGATAGATAGATAGATAGATAGATAGACATAGAAATGGATATATAGACAGAAAATACTGCACTGACTAAATTGCAAATTGCTACTTACATACAATGACAATATGTAAGCAAAGACAAACTTGATTTTACTTGCTCACACAAGCACAGTGATTTAAATAAACCTAATTTTAGCACCAGGGAAACAGTTCAAAACACATATGACATTAAATACAAATCTCTGTTAAAAAGTGTTATAGTTGTGTCGACCAGTGTGACTGGAGAACACTGTATAGTATTTAACTTCCCTTGAAAATAAGCAGACAAGATTCAAAAGTCTGTTGTGCTAGTTGTTAGAGCAGAATTAGGCAAAGATGTATCTATTACTAAATTATTTAGAAACATCCCTTTGTAAGGCAGTGTGCGATGGTTCCCTATTACACCTTTGAAGATGTACTTACCCAAATACGTAAATGCCATCACATCTTCATCGAACCGCATAAACATCGATCATCCTAAGGCACGAAATATGAAACATCAAATTGTCATGGTTGGCCCTTCCATGGTATAGCTCTGTAAGGTAAGTGTGCGATAGTTACAGACCTTAGGGTTAGGGTGCAGGTTAAGGTAAGTGCATAAATGGTATATGCAAGATTTAGTGTAGGATTAGAAGTAGTGTTTAGTTTAGGGTTAGAAGTAGGGTTTTGGTTAGTGTATGTATGTGTTTATTTAGTTTGTTTGGGTAGGTAGTATGCAGCGGGCAGTGGGATGGGACAACTATGACGGTTCAAGCTTTTGAATTTCACGGTTTAGGGTGTTCGATGTATTCATGGTTCACGGAATATGTGTCGGTGTTTATGTATTCAGTTACTAGGGCTTTCAAGCTTTCAATATAGACCTGTGTGTGACATATGTGAATTACTCATAAAAATGAGTATGTGTTAGCATAATGATTCAAACCATGGATCAGAGACAACACTTAAAATGGACAATTGGCATTATGAGTCAAAGGTTCATATTGACATTTGAGGTGCTATAATTAAGCTGCATTTCTAAAATACTGAGAAATTCAGGGATATAAGACTCATTCAGCAAAGCAAATAGTAACCTTTATTTTTATTTATTTATTTTACATTTGTTGACCGAGATAGTCCGACTGGATATATGTCCATTTTCAGCAGAGGCCCGGGGAGAAAAGCTCCAAGACATTACTAAAAAATTACAAAGTGATTACATGCTAAGCAATATACAAGTCATTGATAGTTATACAAAACAGATACAAAAAAAACTAAAACACGAAAAAACAAGCAACCTAGTAAAGAACTAGGCATTTGGAAACACTTTTGCTGGCTCTTATTGTGTTTCCAAATGCCTAGTTCTTTACTATTATCCAAAAAAAAAAAAACTGTTTAGGATGTTTTTTTTTTTTTCAGTCCTTCCTGCTCAAGTTCCTCTTTATCAAATTCCTGACACATGTCAGCCTACTGGTACCAAAGGAAGTGTATTTCTTTAGTAGATTAACAGAGAGAAAAAAACAAAGCAACAGTGAGAGATATAATAGCCAACAGAGGTGGTCATAGATGAGGTGAATACGGTCAATCAGGATTAGTACAAGGGCATAACCATTGTGAGTTTAGGAGGATTCTTAGTTGCTTTTTAAACAGTGGAGTGGATGAAAGGGAGGTTAGTTCAACCTGCAACACTGGATTTTTAAGTGGTTATAAGAAAATGTCCCACAAATCCAGAAAACACAGAAACCTATGCAGAGGCATACACAAAAGCCCTGTATGACCATATAAACAACTGCATAGAAACAGCAGTACCAAACTGAAATAAACCCAGGTAAAACTGCAAAAACAAGCCACCCTGGTGGAACCCCAGTATTAACAGATTGTACAACAAAAGACAGAAAATCCTGTTGAGAAGTAAGAGGGAATGTTCACAAAAGAGCAAAAAGTCCCTCATTATTCTAAGCAAGTGAATCAGTGAACTAGTCAAGTCTCTGAAAGCAGACTTTGAGGTAAAAATAACCTCCAAAGCTAAGGATAACCATAAGGCATTTTTCAGTTATGTCCGCAATCTTAAGGGCAACAGCCAACAATGTGCAGAATTAGTAATAGATGGCATCACCTATACTCAGTCGGAATACATAGCAAATCTGCTGGTTGGCAAATTTAGCTCAAGTTTCACCTCCCCATCATCCCCAGTTCTCCCCCAAGAAATATCCACCACCACTCCACCGCCAATTATCACTAAAGAACAGGTTGCCACTGTACTCTCTAAAGCTAAGAATACAGCTTCAATGGGGCCTGACGATAAGCCAGGTTGCCTCTTAAACAGCCTAAATCAAGACTTATCAGTCCCATTAGGATCTCTATTTAACCACAGCCTCTGGACTGATAGGGTGGAGGACAGCAACAGTCATCCCTCTGCAGGGGGAACATCTACTGATCCAGGAAATTACAGACCCATAAATTTGATGAGTCTTATATCTAAGGCCATGGAAAGAATAATCATGGACCTGATAAATAATGACATAGGAGATCTCCAAACACTGGACCCAACCCAATTTGGCTTTGTCAAGAGCAGGGCATGCCTAGTGAATCAGGTAGAGTTCTTTGAGAAAGTCACTAAGGCCATGGATGAGGGCAAAACAGTACATACCACCTACCTTGACCTCGTCTTGGCATTTGACACAATTCCCCACTCAGGTATTACAAATAGACTCACAAAACTGAGCAGAAAATCACTATATCACCAGATGGGTAGCTAGTTGGCTCGTGGACAGGACACATGTGGCTAAAGTGTGTGAATCTAGATCCAGCAGGAAGTCAGTTACTGGTGGTGTGTCACAGGGCCCAGAACTGGGGCCACACCTGTTCTAAATATACTTCTCGGAAGTCAAGGCAAATGTGGAAGGCCTCTGGATGACACAGTTTGCCAACATGCAAACTGGGGGCAATAACTGAATCTCCTAATGATGTAGATATCTTCCTCTAGATCAGACAAATTACTGGTGCCAGAACCGCAGCCTAAAATTAAATGCATAAAATGCATTATCATATGTTTTGAGATGTAAAATACCCCTGAATATTACAACATCAATAGCACACCCCTTAGAGTAGACTCAGAGGTGAGAGATCTAGGTACACAGATAGATAGCAGCTTGAACTTTGACCATCATGTGTCCACAGTGGTAAGAAAATCCTTTTATCTGGCACAACTTAAAAGTAAAGGTTTGGCATCCAGATCCAAGGAAATTATAGTCCCACAGTACTCAGCCCTCATTAGACCAATAATCGAGTACAGTGTGCCATTTGGCACATACTTGACTTAGCACTTACACCATCTGGAGTGACCACAGAGATTTCTCACAAAGGAAATACAGTGTGTAAACAACATGAACTATGCAGGTAGACCAAAAGCCCTATCCCTTTACTTTGTTTCCTACCACCTATTAAAGGGTGACCTATGCCTGACCTACAAGGCACTCACAAATCTAGCCCTGATGGAGCTGCTACACATCCTCAAGTCAGATAGCATGAGTGGGACATGATCTAGGGAACTAAACTTAGACAGAAACTCAAACAAAACATGCTGGAGAGACAGATATGTGTCTCAGAGATTACCCCTACTTTGGAGCAGACTTCCTATTAAAATTAAGCCTGGCCCTCTTAAAATGCAGTTTGAATCAATGGATGGGGAATTGCAAATTCACACCTGGCATAGTGCCTATGTCCCTTATGAGCAGGGGCAATCTATAAGATACTCAATGCACAGGCACAAATCCAAGCCATCCTCTTGCCTCTCCCCCCTTCATACACACATCTATACTTTTAACATGTTTTTCTAGATTTCAAGTCTTTTCCGAAAACCTCAGCAGTTTCCTTGCACACTGTGGGAAACTATTCCACCTATTGTGTTACCTTCTCTTTAAAAATATATTTTTTCACATGTAGGATAACATGAGCTCCTTTGCTCTGTTGGTTATATTCTTTTTTCATATTCTCTTTTTTTCTGGATCACTGTAATTACAAACCCCTTAAGTGTCTTATATACTCATATCAAAAGCCATCTAGCAGTTACCATTTCCAATAAAAAAGGTATAACTCCTGAATTGTCTTCTAATATACCATGTCTTTCGAATATTGAACCCTATTCAGCGAACGCTGAAAATAACGAAGCTGCAGAAAACTGAATTTTTTCCCAGGGAAAGAATTCAGTTGTCCGTTTCTGTCACTTCACCATTTTCAATGCTGTGGTGGAACGTTATGGATCGGGTTTAGGTAAGTGTTCGATTGTGTGGACATGAGGGTTAGGGCGGGTTAGGTGACTTAGGGTTAGGGCACGGGCCAGGTAAGTGTGCAATTGTTTGGACGTGAGGGTTAGGGCGAGGGTGAGGTGAGTGTGTGATAGTGACAGACCTTAGGGTTAGGGTTTGGGTTAAGGTAAGTGGATAGTTAGTGGTGTATGTACAGTTTAGTGTAGGGTTAGATGTAAGATTTTAGGTGTATGTGTGTGGATTGCTGTTTGTTTGGTGTGCTTGTGTTGTGTGTATGTGTTTCGGAACAGCAAATTTTTTCCCTAGGAAAAAAAAATTGCTGTTCTGAATGTTCGATGTTGTCAGCATTCACTGAATTGGGTTTGATATTAGGACATTCGAAGTTCTGACACTTCGATGTTCTGATATAGACCCGTCTTTCTCTTACACCATACTAGATACCTTTCTGAGTACACTTTTTTTTACTGTGGCCTTCATTTTCTTGTATAGCCTTTGGAAGTGTGCACAGTAGTCTAGTTGTTGCCTAACCAATACCTGGTTAGCTGAGGTTAATAACTTACTGTTCATACCATTGTTACCAGAAGGAAAATACATAGTCACTCTTCTGTGTAAAGCCAGCAGGCTTCAGCTACTTCTGCTCCATAAACCCCTTCCCATTTCTTCTTGCCTTATGCCCCCTTAAATCTGCAAGTTGAATTATTCCAAACAGCCTCTTGGATAATTAATTCCATGGACCCATGTTAGAAACCTAAACCCTGATATCCAGGACAGTAATTATATTGTACTTTATGATTTATATCAAGATGATTTCATGTTAAGTGTGAAGTGACAGGGTGCCATTTGTTGCAAAGCTATCCTCTGCATAGTATTATTGGAAACTTTAGGACTAGACTATTCTCAGATTATTTTCTATTTTATGATTTTCATTACTTGTCAGTACTACGCATCTAACTTTGCCTGTTATTCCGTGTGCTGTATAGTTTCATTGTGTGATTCTGTTAAAGAATAATGCTGCTGTTTGCCGTGCAATACCATCTTTCAGTATTCAGCCAAACAATGACAATATAATACTTGAAGAAAGTGCTCTTCAGATAACCTTCATGTGATTCAAGATCTAGGACTCGAGCCACACTTCCAGACACTGTCTAAATGGAGTTTTACATGTTGCTCTATATCTACATGAATGGCATCTGGATACTCCAGGATTGTTTCCAACTTTCACAAACATGCCGGCTAACTAGATGGCTTAAAATACTGATAAATATCCATGCCTCCATCTATATCTATATCTATACCTATATCTATATCTATATCTATATCTATATCTATATAGATCTATATCTATATCTATACCAATATGTATCTATCAATATATATATACATGGGAGTGCTACAAATGGTTGAACATTTGTAATGTTGAATGTTTTTAATGCCAGCAGAAGTGAACAAATAAGCATATGATCACTTCTGTTGGCATAACTTTGTGGGAGGTTGTAGAACAGTGAAGAGTGGAGGGTTTGCCTTACCTTGCTGTTGTGTGATCTTGGATGTGGTATATATAATCAGTAGAGGGTGCAGGGGGCTCCCCCAGCAAAGGAAAAAAAAAAGAGTTTCTATTTTTTTTATTATTTTGATTTTTGATCATTTGGAATCAATGTTTTTGCATTCAATGTTTTGGTATATCAGTGTTTTGAAGTACATCCATAGCTATAGTAAAAGCTATACATAGATACAGATACAAATATAGCAATAGATAGCTAGATAAATAGAGAGATATTTGTTGAAAGCTCTTGGTTGCAATCTCATCTGGTTGAAACCCAAAACATTGACTTCAAATGATTAAGACACCACTTAAATGAAACACCATTTTGTTGAGTTTCCCTTATGAGAAAGATCATGCAGTCAAAAAAATCAAAGGGCAAAACTTACCAAAATACATTTTTTTGCAGGGACTTGCCCCCCTATGCTCACCATACGTATTAAGCTAACCCTACTATTGCCATTTTGCCACTTTGTAGTCACACAACTGTGAAAAAAAAAACACAGACCACACACATTGAATCACTTCCTGTGCACAAACAGAAGCCACACCAGCAATAATGGTATATATGAAACAACAACTGCCATATAGAAAATTGGCTATGTAAGATGTTTTCATATATTTCTGCATATTTCTACTTCTCTGTTTCAAACTCTGTATAACTCTGCCCATTTTGACTAAATACACTTTCACCCAAATGATCATTACACTGAACAGACTTTCCAACACTTTGATATATTATTTTAGAATTCAGTCAAATGTCCATTCAACCATGAGCCAGGAAAATAAACTTTTCAAATGTTCCTATTGTCATCCTGCAATTTACCTAAAAAATACTTAATGAAAATTGAATTTCTCGAGAATGTAGAGTTTCATAACCCTTGTTAAATCTACTTAATTGTTATAAACTCTAAAAGTCTGATTATAATAGTACACATCTATACTACCTCTAACCAAAATGTATGTAAACATTATGCCTTGACAAGAAGGTTTTCCCCACACCCCCTAACTTATATATACTAACTACATAATCTCACTACCACGTCCACAAAGAGAAATAAAGGCCAAAATAGAGTGAATCACTGGCCGCATGCAATAACAGAATGCACTGATGGTGATTACACTTTATCAGTTTATATTTTTCAAACTAACAATGTATTAGTCATGCATCATTAACATAAACAATGATTAAACTATCTACACACACACAATATGTTAGTTTTGACTACTTCTTCTTGGTAATAGAATATCATGAAGAAAATAGCATTCATCAAAAACACATGCTTCTCACAATACTCAGAAAAAGAAATATTTTTCAGTTTTCACAGCTTTCAAATGTTCTTTTATTCAACAGAGTTTACAGCTGTCTGTTTTTGTCAAAAGCTTCTATGTTTGAGTGCTAGAAATGTCAAAAGTTAGAAACACAGACTTTTCCTTTGTGGTTTTGTGTGTGGCTGTGTTAACGTAAGTGGGGTTTTCTGCTATTGCTGAAGTTTTCAGAAATGCCCAAATCTTTGGCATTAGGTGTAGGAGTGTGTGCAAGTGTTTGCATGTTAGGGTTAGACTTGAGACTATGAAATGGGATAGATTTAATGTTTTGTGTGTACATGTATTTGATTAGGTATGTGAGTGTATGTGTGTGTGTGTGTGTGTGTGTGTGTGCGTGTGTGTGTGTATGTGTGTGTGTGCATGTGTGCAAGAGTGGATGTGTGTATTTTTGGATTAGGGTAGAACAAGGCTAACTTAGGTGATAGCTTTAGTATGTTGTGTGTTTGCTACTATACATTATATGTGTGTGTGTGTGTGTGTGTGTGTGTGTGTGTGTGTGTGTGTGTGTGTGTGTGTGTGTGAGTGTCTTGTGTAGTGGTACTTATTAGGAGAAAAGTTTTTGGAAAAGTGCTGTGCACTGCTGGAGTTAGGGGCAGTGGCAGGTTAAGGTCAGCACACATGAGTAAGGTGGCATAGGAGGGGACAACAACAACCCCAGTAATCAACTTATGCCATTTATACACCCTTTACCACCAGAATGTACCTTCATCATGCTCTCCTCTCTATCTAGTTCTCTTCATTCTCAACTTAAAGGCTCACTTATCCCAACATTTATTATTACAGCAGGATCCCCAGATAATGCATGGTAAAGTTAGATATGTTTCAGGGGCAATTTCTGAATTAAAAATGCTAAACAATTGCCTAACAAATGTGAAACACTGATATTTGACCTTACCAGTTAACAGATAGTAGAATCTTGGTTAAATGTGATGACACTTAGATATAAATAAAATGCTGGTAATGACTTAATTTAGTAAACATGACTGGTTGTGAATAAAAAAATAATGGTTAGTCAAACTAAACGCAGTTAACCAGCTAATAGGATATCAACAGCATTATGTGACAACTCTTATTAGTAAACAGATATATGCAGAAATTTAGATGACACATTTGATAACTTGTCAAAGTAAATCATCCAGAGGAATTCATTAATATCCTGCAGATGTTGCACTGGAGCTAACAATAACATTCAACTGTGCATGTTGAACAATGTTGCAACGTTGTTCATTTATTTATTTATTGACATTTGGTAACCAGGAGAGTCCGAATGGGTCAAAAAAGGTCCATTTTCAGTGGAGGCTCAGGAGAAAAAAATATAATATAATGTACATTTACATGCATACATTAAATTTAAATTATTAAACTGTATCAATTAGTATATACAAGTCACATTTTATACACAAGTTTAGCAAAGGCTATTTTCAATTTCAAAATGAGAGTAATGTATGGGTTAAAACTATGAAAGATGCCAAAAGTGGCATAGAACCAGAGCATATGGTAGGCAGAGGTACAATTGATGTGTTTTAAAGTAGACAATGGTAACTGAGTATGCAAGAGTGGTAATTTAGTGTTGAGTTAGGAGGTTAAGTGAGCGAGGAGAAAGGAGTGAAGGAGGGAAAAGCAGAGCAGAGAACATAGCAGTTATATGTTTGGTTTGTAGAAAGAAATGATGAAAGAGGTGGTAACAAAAAAGGAAGAGTGGATGGGGGATTTTTGTCAACAGAGAGGTAGAGGAGAATGATTTCTATAGTTTAAGGGGGTGAAAGAGGGAGCAGACTGGGAGAGAAAGAGAGGTAAGGTATAGATTTTAAAAGGATAAGAAGAGGAAGCAGAGGAGGAGTAAGGGATAGGGGGATCCCAAGCCTTTGGAGTTTAGGTGGAAGTGAGTTGAAACTAGTGTGCGTGATGAGAGAGAAAGGGAGTAGTGGGGAGAAAACAGAAAAAAGAAGAGGGAAGGAGATCTGAAGTGGGCGTCGGTGGGGAGTATAAAGAGAGGGACCAAAGGAAATATTTAATACTAAATGTGTGGGTGGGAGGTCAGGTAGGATACTAACTGACTATGCAATACTCAAAGCTCTCTACACATCAAGCATTTCTAGCTGGGCCCCATAACACAACCTTCTGGCCACATTGAGGTTAGGCAGGGCTTGTATACACAATGTAAACAAAGGAGTGTACACAAACCTGAGATCAGTAAGTGAGTATGTCTACGCAGCACAACAAGAGATAGGGCAACTTGGAGTATATAAAAGCCAGGGGAAGCTAAACAATGTATGTGTACAAGGACGGTTGATACAGTCATACATTGCAGTGATTGAAGTAGTGTACATGTGGGAAGATCACTGGCATTGTCATATACTTAGAAAAGGTAACACATGCAGTAAATGTGCTGAAGGAAAAACTGTATTGTTTGAACAGACATGCAGGTAACACAATTTCACAAATTCCCATAACTTATATGTATCAAATTGCCAATGCAGGAGTAATGGGAAAGCACATATGTAAAATGTGAACCAATTGAGAAGATTAAGGAACTCTTGGACATACTTCCCATTCAAATACTGATAGTGGAAACAATGACAGTTGTGGCAGCAATATGCATATTGTGAAGGGTAGAAATTAAACAGATGGCACATCCCAAACCAGTGTGTTGTACAATTCAAAAGAATATCCCACAGAAACAGAACTGTAACTTTGAACAGAACTTGAATTGAAGATTATGCTGCAATACATTGGTACAGATTTATAAAATAAAGAAGATAAGATGCATGTACACAGGAGATGTGGGACATGTCATGAAAAATATACTATGATAGAAATTCTGACAGGTGTAAGTCATGTGGGGGCAACCCATTAACATCTGTTTTGTGTGTATGTGCATCAGTGTATACCTATGGACATGATTACATGTGTGAAAGGACGACTGTTCATTAGAGTTATCTCCTAGAAGAAGTAACCACAACACAAGTGTACCTGATGCCAGTATTGTGTAAGGCCAAGCAAGCAAGCTGTAAGTCTTTAGAATGAGTAATTCTGGTGCTGTTTGTTTTGTGGAAATGCTGGAGCTCCATCAGAGTGGGGTCTGACAATGCCTTGTATGCCAGGCATGGATCTCCCCTCAACAGCTTGTAGGAGACAAAATACAGGGATAGAGCCTTGATGCAGTCTGCATAGGACTTGTTACTTATGCCCTGTATTCCTTTAGTAAGGAGCCTCTATGGACACTCCAGTTGTTGGATATGCCTGGTTAGGTACATACCAAAGGGGGCATTGTACTCAGTAATAGGTCTGCTGAATGCTGAATACAGTGGTACAATGACTTCCTTGAGCCTAGATGTCATGCCTTTGTTTGTAAGTTACACAACATAGAATGATTTCTCCATTACTGTAGATGCATGATTGCCAAAGGCTAGATTACTGTCTATAAGTGTCCCCAAGCCCCTGACAACTGGGTCAACTCTTAGGGGTGTGTTGTTAATTTGATAGTGCCAGGTATGGATGACTTCCCAAATGCAGAACTATCATGCTTCAAATAAAAAATGTCCATTGAACTAAGCATTGTGCAGCACATTGTAATACCCAGATCATAACATGCAACATACCTCAAAGACAGGAGCAACAGTACCATCAGGTAGTAAGTGAACTGTGAAAAGTGCTAGAGTTTACATACAATAGATATGCACTGTTCTGTAACAATGTTGGTATCCTCTGCACATTGATCACTACCTCCACTGTGCAGTAGTCAGCAGACCCATGCTGCCAGAGGCAAATTTTCAGCATTGTTTTGCCACAAAACAACAAATGACAAGAAGTATTCCCAAGCATTGATTACTTACAGTGCCTTGTGCTAAACATCATGGAATGGAATGCATCATTATACTGAGCATGCTCATAAGGAGGTACAGCAATTACTGGATGAGCATCACTTACTCATCCCAAATTCATTGCAAAATATCATAACATAGGTCCTATAGCACTTTTTGTCACCACTATATATTATGACACACTTTAAAATTTATTGAATAAGCCATTCTTGCTAGTCACCACTATATGAAAATAATAAAAGGCATATACTACCGAATTTGAACATAGAATTCATATCACAGTTTCCAGGCAAAAAGCAATTGAAGGGATAACGTATTTCTCTACCCAACAAATTTTAAACATCAGTTCTCTTGGAGACAACAATCCTATCTGTTAGCATTCTCTTACATATTTGGTAATTACTCCTTGCAGACTTGTACACATGCTTACGTGAGTGCATAGTCCATAGAACAGAAATAATTGCATCTGAAGTTTTATGAAGCTCAGACTTGAGGACATTATAACAGCAGTATCTTGGAATGTTTTTTTTTCTCACCTAAAATGTAGTCTGTGAGCTCAAAAAACTATATCCATTTTAGTGTTCAAACGAGTGTGATTCAGCCACATCACCATTTTTTGGGTAAGCAAATATTTTGTGTCACTATTGTGTTATACCCATATATTACCAGATTTGAACCCCTGCCTATCTAGATCTACACTCTATAGAACAGCTTATTAACTGCTGATGCCATGAAAAAAATGCATAAGTAGAGGTGTCAGAAAGCATAAGCTTGAAGGGATAACCAATGTTGTCTTTTAAGGCATATAGTTCACCTAAAATGTGTTTGAGTGATCAAAATCATGTACTCATGTAAGCGGTATCTGTATGTTGAATTAATGTCATCATATGTGTTCATGAAGCCATTGCTACCTACTTTGACTTATATGTTATACACCCACATTAAATGTTGATGGATTTGAACCATTGCCTATCTTAGTCCACACTCTAAAACAATTGTATATTAACTGATTCTGCCATAGGAGATAACACAGATGTCAGAAAGCACACACATCAAGGGATAACTTAAGCATTTGTTTTTGAATGCTTTGAGTCCCCTAAATGTAGTTTGAGAGCTTAAACTCCTATAGCCATAGCAATGTACATACAACTGTGAATCAGCTATGTCACCATCTGTTGGGCAATACATTCTTGTCTGTCACTATTGTTTTATACACATACACAACTTGTGCATTGCCAGATTTGAACCTCTGCCTATCTAGATATACATATAGAGCTGTACATTAACTGTTCATGCCACAGGAAAACTCTTACTACAATGGTGAGACAGAACATATTTGAAGTAGATATTTGGCCAAAAATAGATTGAAATTGTTGAGGAAGCACTATATCTGTGTAAATGTTTCTCCTGAGAGGAAATGTACACACCGCATCTGTTGGATAAGCCAGTCTTACCTCTCACCACAGTCACATACACTATCACTAGTTAATCATTTTTGGAATTGAATACCTGCCTAAGTTCTATAATCTAGACAACCATTCAGTAGGTGCTTATGCTACAGGAAAAGTCTGACAAGTATGACATAGAACTCATTTCAAGGAATGACAATCATTATTGTGTTGAAAAGCAGATGTTAGGCCTACAATGGATTACAATTCTTGGGGGGAGTCCTCTTCCCATGTAAATGTTTCTCTTGAGGAGAGGCTTATATATGAGATCTGTTGGATAAGCCAGTCTTACATGTCAGTATAGTCACATACACTCTCACTAGTTATTCATTGCTGGATCCCAACACCTCTCTATTTCACTTCACATTCTATGGAACTGTGTATTAGCTGCTCATGCCACAGATGAAGTATTGTCATAGGCGTCACACAACACGCATTTGAAGGATGACATCATGATTGCATTGCAAGGCATATGTATGACCTAAAAGGGAGAATAACAGTAGGATGAGTCATCTCCCTCTCTGTATATTATCTCTTAGTGGAAGTGTACACATCACATCTGTTGGATATGCAAGCTTGCCTTATTACTATTTGCTGACACACTCATAAATGTTACAATTGCTGAATTTGAACACCTGCCTATTTAAGTATGCATTCTATAGGGATAGCACATTGTATTAACTGCTGACAACAGGAGTAGTCTTACTACAAGTATCAGACAGCACATAGTTGTACTTTACATGACATGTGTTTGGGTGAATTAGCAATGTGGTGGGACAGACAGACAAAACATCAATGTGTTAATCAGAACTCACAACATGCTATAGCTATACCTCATATATCACCGAGGTCACATTAATTGTTGTGTTGTGTATGATATATATGTGCATCACATTAAGGTGCACTATTCTGATGTCCTTCTATTCCCATGTTGCAGTATTCAAAACATGAGGATTCTCCACCTAGGTGACCTGAACATCCAGCCAATATACAAAAGACTTTTATTACTACAAGGTACATGGGATGTCTTGTGAAGACAGCAGAGATAGGCCATAAAAGTGATGTCCACACATACCATCTTCAGAACTTCTCTGCCACCAGTCCAAATGCCATATTCTCTCATTCGTCTGATAGCTGAGTGTTTGCTGTTTTCAGATAGGTGCCCCATTAGGGATTTTTCTTGTATTCACTTATTGCTACTGCATGTTTTTAGAGGTTCATGTCATCCTAGAAAGGCAAGTGCCACTGTGGAAGCCAGATTCCACATAACGATAACCATTACCAGTGTCTGTTCTGTCTAGGGTCTGCACACAATTACAAGGCATGCACTATTTTTCAGGGGTTTGCCCTTTAGACACTCTGCAGTTATCTTTCTGCCTTAAATATTTATCTGGAGAACCAGAGACTGAAGCAATTAGTGCATGCTGTAGAGGGTACATCAGGTCTGTCTGGTGAGCCTCCAAAAAAGGTAAAAAAAACTTAGGCCCAAATCTTTGGCTGCACCTCTGAATCTGGATGTCCCTCTCGAGGCTGATGAAGGCCTGGAGGTCCGTATGGCTGCTGGCTCTTTTCCTGTAGTGGGTACCACTTCAGAGGCTGCTAAGGTAATTGACATTAGCACACTCTAAGAAGTCTTGCAGATGTCTGGTCAGGATGGTAAGGAGTAACTATGGCTCATTTCTTCGGATACCCCACAAAGTACTTCTCTTTAAATAGCCAGTGAAGAGAGTCTGACATCTATGCCAGCGGGTAGGCCTATGTCATTCCCTTCCTCTCAGCCTAAGGCAGATCCTCCTCTAAAAATGAAAACTTAAGCATGTTTCACCTCCTCAGGACCCTACTCAAGACTGGCAGGCCTTTTCTTGGGGCATTCTTAATGCCTTCATAGTTTTGAGACCTACCTCCGCTGTTTCTCTTCCTCCTGCTTCTCCCACATCTATTCTAATTTGGATCAGGAGCCTTCTGAAGAGGAAGTTTTCTCTTCAGATGAGTCTCCTGCCTATTCTGTCCAGATAGCTTATCCTTTGAGTTATGCTTCTAGTGAAGTAGAGTCAAATGATATTGACTCCCCTAAGAAGGACATCTCTTTCAGAGAAACCATTTCTACTATGAGAGACTTTTTAAATGGGACTGCTCTCAAGTCTTAGAGGTAGAGAAGAGGTACTATGATCTCTTACAGATAGACTCCCCTTCCCCTTCTGCTATACCCCCTGTGTTGCTTGCCTTTTTGGATGCCTTCATATCAGCCTCTCAACCTCCTGGCCTTAAAAAGGCTGGATAGAGTTTACAAGGTGCCAAAAGTCAGTAAATTTATTTGAAATGCCCTTCTGCAGATCCTGCTGTTATATCAGTGTCTGCAAATAGACCTTCAAAAATGTTGCCTTCCACTTCCTTACTTCCATCTGTTAAAGACAGTAAGGTGATGGAGAAACTGGGTAAAAAAGTCTACACTTCATGTACACTGGCCTTCATGTACATTATTTATCAAATACATATGTACAAATATGTTTTGGCATTGCTCTCTCAGGCTTTACAGCAGCTGACAGACCTTCCAGACTCTGCAGTCAAGGTTCAAATTTCCTCCTTCTTGATAGCCTCTTCCCAAGTGACTTGTCATTCAGTAAAGTGCAGCCTATGATGCAGCTGAAGTATCTGCCAGATCAGCTGCATCTGGATCGGTCCTAAGAATATATTCTTGGCTGAGATTACAACCCTTGCCAGATGATATTAAGGCAAACCTTTGGATGTTCCTCTTGATAATTCTGCCCTCTTTGGAGCTAATTCTGCTGCCCTTTTCAAATCTGTTCAAGATAAAAGGAAAGAGTTAAAGGAACTTAAGCATATTTTTGTGTCCCCAGTTCCTAAGTACTACATGAATTATCCTTCCAAAGCACATTTTGTGAAGAAGCAGTCTCATGCCCCTCCATCCACTTCCAAGAAAGTACCATGCAAACAAGGCTCTTCACAGACTCAGCCTGCCACTGCTCAAAAGCTCCCATTTCCAGATAAAACAGGTAGTCTGTGGCTACTTTCTCATTCCTACAAATATTCCTCTTTCCCAGCATCTCTCTCTTTCTCCCTTTCTTCTTGGACAAACATTACTACAGCCAAATGGTTGCTTTCAATTATCCTAAATGGATAGTACATAGTTTGGAAGTCCATTGCACCCTTCATGGGTATCCATCAACCCCCTCACACCAGCTTCCACTTTTCCCTCAGGTACTTCAAGATCTGATTTCACAGGGAACCATTCTGGATGTTCCTCTCCAGCAAAGAGGAGCAGGTTTTTACACAGGATTTTTCTAGTTCCCAGGAAGGATGGCCCATGGAGACTTATCCTAGACCTGTCTCACCTCAACTCTTTCTGCAGATTCCCACCTTCTGCATGCTCTCCCTCCAAACCCTTTTCCCACTTCTAAAACCTCAGGACTTCCTGGTGTCTCTGGACATCAAAGATGCATATCTTCATAGCCCCATTCATCCCCTTTTCAGGAAAAACTTATGCTTTGCTGTAGCTTCTTCTCATGTTCAGTTCTGTGCTTTGCCCTTTGGACTCTCCACAGCTGCAAGGGTATTCACAAAATGCTTGACTCGGTTATTGCCTTTTGCAGACTTCAAGGAATACATGATTATCCTTACCCTGCTCATTTAAGCAACTCATCCAGAAATTCTGGTGGAGAATCTCCAGAGAGCCATCAGCTTGCTTCTAAGCCTGGGGTTCGCTGTCAAGTTACAACAAATCCTCCCTCAGTCCTTCTCAGGACCTGGTCTTCTTGGGGTACAGGATAAAGACAGATCTCATTATGGCATTTCTGCCCCTTCAGAAAGTGCAATCTCTTCTATTGTACATTCAGCAACTCCTACCACTCACTTCCTTGACAGCCAGGGAGTTTCTCAGACTTCTAGGATTCATGGCATCCATTATTCCCATGCTACCCTTAGCCAAATTCCACATGAAGAAATTACAGTGGTATCTGAAATCTCTCTGGTCACAGCATGCAGACCCCCTGCATTTTGTTCTTCCTTTTCTTCCTTGTCTGAGGAAAGAACTGCAGTGGTGGATTCAGCAAATTTCACTGAACCCAGGTCTTCCTCTGCAGCCTCCTCTTCCTGTGCAAGAGTTGTTTACAGATGCCTTGGAGCTAGGGTGGGGGAACACCCTTGGGGAACCTGAAGGTCCAGGGTCTTCAGTTCCCCTCTAAAAGAAAGGAACACATAAGCATCAAAGAAATGAGGGCTTTGGATTTTGCTCTTCAAGCTTTCCAATCCTCTCTTCACCCCAGGCCCCCTAAAGGTGTTCACAGAGAGCACCACAGTCCTTTATTATGTGAACAAACAGGGGGAAGCAAAATCTTATCTGCTTTGCAGGTTGGATTTTAGTCTTGGGATATTGCTTCCCAATTAAAAGTCACTTTACAAGCAGTTCACATTCCTACAGCTCAAAATGTTCTGGAAGATACTCTAAGCAGGTCCATGACTCAATCCCATGAATGGATGCTCCTCAGGGATGTGTTTCTGGACATTGTCCACTGGTGGGGCACACCTCAAATAGATCTTTTTGCTTCCCCTCTAAACAGACAACTTCCATGATTTTGTGCCAGAGTCCCAGACCCTCTGGTATGGAAGGTGGACACCCTTTTAATATCTTGGAAGGGGATGTTTCTTTATGCATTCTCCCCCTTACCACTTATACATAAAGTAAAATCTTTTTGGTGACCTCCTTTTAGCTAAGATACCGTTGGTTTCCTCTTCTTCTGCATTTAGCTAAGAGCAATCATCACAAGTTACCTCACAGGGTTTGGGTGATAGGCTTCTGATCCCTTTTTGACACCTTTTCTCTGATGATGTGCTTCTATTCTTGCAGGAGGCCAGGAAGCCTAATACTAGGAGATTCTACTTGTCTAAATGAAAGAGGTTCTTCATCTGATGTCTAAACAAACAGCTAGATCCAGTTTCAGTGGATATCCCTCTAGTTTTGTCTTACTTGTGTGAGCTGCTTAAGGCCAGATTGGCTTATTCTTCTGTAAAACTACACTTATCTGCCATTTTATGTATGTCAGCCTCTTTCCCTCCCTCAACCGCTAGGCTAGAGGTTAAGCTGTTTCTTAAAGGCATCCTTTAGATCAGAACTTCCAGGAAACATGCAGTTCCACCCTGGAATTTGAAGTTTGTACTGGAAAAACTCACCCACTCTCCCTTTAAGCCTGCTGTCATGGCTGCCTTAAAGCATTGCACTTGGAACACTGTGCTGCTGGTGGCCATCACTTCTGCTAGGAAAGTCTTGGAACTCCAAGCTTTAATGGTATCTCAACCTTTCCTCATTTTCCATAAAGCTAGGGTCTCTCTATACACTAACACCTTTTTCATGTCCAAGGTAGTTAATGATTTGTCTCTTAACCAATATATTAATTTACCTATCTTCTTTCCCTCACCTCAAAATTCCAGAGAAAAGGTGTTACATACTTTGGATATGTACTCTCCCTTATGTTATGAATACTGTAACATGAGTATAGAAGGACATAGAATAGTTGTGTAAAATCCTACCATAACCAAAGATGTCCTCTTCCATGTTGCAGTATTTTATCCCACCCTCCTTCCCCCTTGGTTATTGCATTTCTCCAGATGATAGTTTGCCTCTCCTTTTTATCCTTGTACTGGTGTTGTGACTGGGGGATTCAGTTCTGAGGATGATATGTGCAGACATCACTTTTATGGCCTATGCTCTCTGCTGCCTTCATGCGACGTCCCATGTACCTTGCAGTAGTAAAAGTCTTTTGTACACTGGCTGGATGTTTGGGTCACCAAACGGAGAATCCCTCATGTTATGAATACTGCAACATGGAAGAGAAGGAAATCTATGGTTGTGGTAAGATTTTACACAACTGTTCTTCATTTGATTGGTATTAATAACAGGTGTCAACCATTGAAGTTCTACACATGTATTCCAGACTGCTTATCTCAAGGTCATTTTATGAAAATCTTGTGTTTCTTGTGGATCATTAGCAAGGCTTTGTGATATGTGCACAGAGTACAAGGGAACTACAAGCCATAAATGCAAAAAATATACAATGCAATTAATTAATACTACTATGCAAGTATGTGTCCATTTATACAACTTCATTGGAACTCATTTGAAACAGTAATATTTGTCAGTGGCAAAATCATTAATATCTTTGAGTAATTTAACCACTGAACACTGAGCCCCTCATTTCTTGAATACAATAAGCCAATAAACCATACACAAGTAATACTAGCTGCTTACATAACTTTCAGTCTGTCACCATCACTTATTGAAGTGCACAGCTGATAAACTTATCTGTGCAGTTGATGACAAAGTATTAGTGCTTGTGCAATTATTTTTTGATTGTTGAGTTTAGAACAGGAATTAGCAGTGATCCATGATGATTATTGTCAAGAGCTGCAGAATGGAAAAATATAGGTATATATACATTTATGTTTCTGAGCCATGTCTGCCCATGTGTGTGTTGTCTAATTTTTTGTCTGTCATCATTACAAATTCTGTAATACTGTTTACAGGAAAGTGTTCAAAATAAGCAGGGGTGGGATCATGGTATGGTTGCTCTATGCCAAGTGTTATATAGGGAATGCCAAGTGATATACAACGAAAAAGAAACACTTTTACAATTACTGACTTTATGTGATGATATGCTGTTTTCATTGAGATTAGGATGTATTTATGTTATAAAACATATTGAGGAAAGTGGCCATACAAAGCTTACAGGAGATGATGTTCTACACAGCATATATCAGTTCAATATACAATTGGGGTAATGAAAACTATATTACATTGAAGTAATTATCATATATATATTTTAAAGCTGTGTTGTTGTGCTCTTTTTATTTCTCTAAAACATTATGGTGCTAACTGTACTTCCTCATACTTTTGCAAAAATACTATTTGCAACATCATGCACATGGACATGTGGTTTTACTATAATCAATGCTATGACTGCTGTAGGTGACACAAATCACATTTATCTTGTTTGGCATCCATTACACACACTTGTATTGCAGCATTCACATTTTATATTGTAAGTCTAGTTAAGGTTCAAGTATAGAAAAAAATGTACAATAGTCCCTACAGGTAAACTATCCCTATTATGGACTCATATCATGCACTGTTTGAGATGTTAGTCAGAATATACTTTGCTAACATGTTAAGCCACTGAGAAAGTTACATAACGTATTTTTCATGATTCAGTACTGTCCAAAGTGATGACTAAGTTGCACCCCTGCAATTCTCATTTGCATGACATACTGCTAAGTATTTGCTCATGCAAAATTAAATTTTGAGTTTTTGTCATGGGAAGTAAAGTGTAATTCAGTGATGGGCACACAATGACAACTGTTGCACAAAGGATGAAGCCAAAAAAAAATATATATATACATGTATATATATATATATATATATATATATATATATATATATATATATATATATAAAAGCCAGTGAAATGATTTCTTAAGTCTGTGGCCTTATACAAGTAAAATGTTTACAATAAGGATACTTACCTTCACCAGATTTGAAACTTTCACCTATGGCATTAAAATGAATCATTGATATGAATAACAGTTTTGCCACCTGGATATTTACAAAGTAATGTGTGGAAAGTCAAGCACAAGTACTCAGTATTATACTTTTGACTTTTAAATTTAGATAGCAATATACCCATATTATCCCACAGCTGTCATTTGTACTGTCACAGTAAAATTTTGTGTGAATGTGATCCTTGCAGAATATTAATAAAGCATGGGAGGTTACAAACTAATGTCTGGAAGAGAAGAGAGTCTGATTTCCTTTTGTTTGTATAGCTTCATTGTAATCCCTTTGTACCTTGAACGTATTACAGTTTGCAATCAGTTTGAAGTTTTCTCTGTATTTCTATGTTATATATATATATGTTTTGAGTTACAGCCACTTTGTCATCACAAGCACATCATTTTCTTGCAAAAAATTAGCTAAAGTATATATCAGTGTTTTCTCTATAGTCAGTACATGTAACTGAAATCTTCTCTCTGACACACCCTTTGTATGTGTACTTCTCATTAGCAGCAGTGGTAAACAAGTAATTGAATGTTCAGAACTGCTAATGAATCACACTTGCAAGGCATTACCTAGGTAAATGTCTTAATACTCACTCTTACACTGCTCAGGCATATACATGCAATCATGTAGGTACTGGTTCTATGTTTACCTTACCAGTATGTTGAGCAGATTGAGTGATTCATTTTGACAATGAGCAGAGACCTCGTTAACATATTCAAGAGCCAAGACAGGTTAATATACACTGTATAAGCAGAAACTTGGGCTATGGAACTTCCACTAAGTTAGGGACGACTACTTGGTTTCCCAAATATTGCCAAACAAAACTTTTGCTGACTGTTATAACTGTTGCATTTGTGATACTTTAACCATCTAAAAATTCAAGGTATATAATGCTCTTTACAAGTAAAGTACTTCTTACAGGTTTACATTTCAAATGCTTTTGATTGCAATGGGTACTGTCTCACTTTGCAATGTTTGAGTTTTTGTAATTATCATATGAACAGTTGTTATTGCAGGTATCCTTCACTTCTGTTTTATGGGTTTCTGTCAACATTCTGAGGATGTTCAGACACGCCTGACTTGTAGTAACTTACGTGGGTTACTATTACATTAACTTATTACATCCGAGTGACGCCTACAGGTGGATCTGCAGTTAACTCCTACTGACATCTCTAGACATCAAATATTGCTTGTTCGTATTTACATCAGTAATTCTAAAACCATGCTATGTACAAGTTTTTAAAAATATTTCATCTTAAAGATTGCACAGCAGCAAACTCAACTGCATTAATATTTGACCTCTGTCTACTGCAGGTAAATAGATATTAACTGCTGTTTTATGATATTAATTTATATAGGTATCATTTTCACATTTTTCTAAATATCTCAAAAAACAGGTAAAACAGACAGAACTTCTTAGCCTCAAATGAAAGCTCTCAACTAGATGAATAAAATGCTGCTGACAGTATGTGTGTAACTTCAGTGGTTGCTGAGATATTGTAAGTTGTTTACAAAATATTACAAATGTAATAGTTGCTGTGCTTACTGTGACTTATAAAATTTGGTTTAAGACCTACAACCGAAAGAGTATTAACACTATAAAAATAGTTTGTGCTAAAGAGTTTGCCATTTATACTTCTTTCATAACCCCTATGCTTCCAGAGATATGAACATTTGTGTGAAATGTGGGAACATCATTTGATTCTGTCAAAAGGCTTAGGCTCCGCCCATTAGAAGTTACAGCGCAAACATCCTGACCTCCATTGGAGTGAATGAGTTAAGAAACTGTTCTCTGCTTATGCCATTTTATCTGCCCAGCAGTTGTTTATTTTACTATTCTTCATTCTCCATGACATCAGTGCTCATGCAATATTGTAGTTATAAGTTTTTTTTTTCAGTCTGTGGGGCTCATGGGAATTTAACAGGTTTTGCATTAATGTACTTTAGATTTTTTTATGTTTTAAACTGTGATTCCTATGCAATGAGTAATACTTCCTTGGTATTAGATCATCCTGTATCCCCTTCCTCCATTGTGTTGCTTCTGTCTGATATACTTTTTTTACATCATAATAGGGATATGGTACAAAAAATCAAAAAGGAGGGGGTCATTCCCATGGAATCCTCCATTCTCAGATGTTGAAAATGAGGTGATAGTGCAGGCCGTCTCTCTCCATGGGGTATGTCTCTTAGATCCTCATTTAGGTGATAAGCCCTCCCGTGACCACGAATGGCAGCAGTTGATCAATGAGGAGAATGCTGTGGGTGGCCAGGGCCATGAGTTCAAGAGTGTCAGATATTAGGCCAGTAATGTGATCAAGAAGGATAATGACAGAGCTAAGGCTGTGGCACAGAAGTGAAGAGCTACTGGGGGTGGGCCTCCTAGTGAACCAGCACTCACTGAGATGGAGGAGTTTCTGTCAATTGTAAGGGTCCAAGAAGCTGACACGAATTCCAGAGTAAGGACAACCAGAGAATTTCAACTAGTGATGCTCCAGATATTCCAAATATATACATATATATATATATATATATATATATATATATATATATATATATATATATATAATATATAATGTTTTAAGTTTTTAAGTTTTTTATTAAGCTGTTTTATGCTTATACTACAATTTATGTGTCTAGGGACATCTGGCATTGAAGTACAATAACCAACTGCACTTGGTATGGGCAATGTTTAGTTTTATATATATATATATATATATATATATATATATATATATATATATATATATATATACACACACACACACACACACACACACACACACACACACACACACACACACACACACACACACACACACACATATGTATATGACTGTAAAGGTTATTTGCATGTCTTGTTGCTTTTCTCAGGTGCAGGTAGTATATTGTTATAATTTCTTTGTATTTCATCTATATTTCTGGTTTCTTGGTATATTCATAAGGAAGGCTGGCACCACCACTGTGGAGCTACAACCGCTTGGTGTTAGAGGATTAGTAGCCTCTCACAAGAATGGTGGTGATGAACAGGCACAGTCTGGGGTTTCAGGTGGTATGTTTGACATTGAGGGTGTGGCTTTCACATCTCTAAAAAGGCATCCATCTGGAGCATTTCTCCCTGGGCCTCCGTTGAAAATTGTTTCTTTCCAAGTCAGACTTTCCCGGTAAACAAAATGTTAAATAAATAAATCTCCTGCTCACAGTCTGAGCACAGTCATTATGCCTGTGCATACAAATGACACAGAACCATCTGAGAGTGGACATGTTGATGGAGACATGGTTGATCAGGGTAGTGTCATTACCCCAATTGCAAAGCTGGCTAGATCTCACCATAGCATTTGTTAGGATGAAGTATCACACAGTTACAACTGTTGTAGTTACAAAGGTAGATATTGGAGAATGCATGCTTACTGCCCTCCCCTGGTGTTAGTATGTCTATGTCTGCCAACCAACATAAGTGCAGGGCTATTTTGGAGATACAGGAAAGTTTTGCCAAGTTCTCGGAGATAGTCAGAGTACTACATGGCATGCATTCTGACATATAAAATTGGATGAACCATGTATGTGACTTCTTGGGCAAGATGAATGGACCATGTAGTGTCTGTTATACATCATCAGATGCTAGCCAATATGGGCATGGTCATCACGGATTCCATTCCTGCAGTGGCACTATTTTCACTGCTCTGTCATTGGTGGATGTGTCCTTACCCAGACATGGTCTGACACATGGCTGTGGTCATGGACATAGTTGTAATGGCAGCTCATGCAGCAGACATTGTTCACATTCAGGTAAAACCAAACTTCTAGCCAGGATCATGCAATGAGTACTGCAACCCCTGGCAGAGGTAGATCATGTAGTCAGGGATGTCAACAATGAACTGTATCCTCAACAATGCATTGCTCACACCAGTCCCGGATGCCAGAGCATAAGGCTAGGACAAACACTGTGGCTGTGTTCCTGCAGACACACACAGTACACTTCACACTGACCATGAAACCTCACATACAGTCATAATACTCTTCAAATTTGACTTCACATCTAGAGATAATGACCCAGACAATGCATACATGCACTGACCTTCTCTCTCACAAATACTTCTTTTGTGTCAGGTTGCCCTCTTGTACTCCCCCCCAACGCACACACATGCATACACACTGTGCAGGTTATGATGTCTATGCCCAGCCCTTTGCACTATTCTGTATCTAAGGGAAATCTGTGCCTGATGCATAGAGTGGCCAGCTAATGATTTAGCCTGCTTAACTTTAATTGTGTTATTAGTTGTAGCAATGATAGTTGTAATAGCAGTAGCAGTACAGTAATATTTCTTATGCAGTACTACTTGCTTAGCTCCTTGGGCAGATGATTCTGAGATTGCCCTGATCCCTGATGGGATGTCTGACTTGGGCTGGTTATGTTTGATGCACAATAGTGAACAGTCCAAGCATGTTCTGGGGAATTGCCTTTGGTTCTTTCTACTGTTATTTTGCAACTTGTCATTTATGTTTTAATTATTTCTCTTTACATTTGTAGCTATAAGGTTCTATAACTATGTTTGATCATCTACCTGTTCAGATGATGGTGACATTGCAACCCCCTCCCCCATGGGTTTGTTTGACGTGGCATTGTTGATGCACAAGCTGAAAACATAAAATATATACAAGAAAAATATTTTGTTCCATTTACAAGCTTCATGGTTGGTTTGGTCTGTATTCTTTGCAGATATCAGTCATGTGTAGTACTTGTAACATTCCTGCATAGTTGATTATAATTTGATTTTACTGAAGCTCAGTACATGAACATAGGTAAACATTATCTGTTTATTACAGGTTCATCACTCACCTGTGTTTCTGCTGTGACAGTGTTGTAGGCTGAGGTTGCCTATGAAGGATGTTCACAGAAGCCAGCCATTGCATGGGTAAGTGATGGCTGGTAAGTCTGCATGCATCACTGTTACTGCCCGTAGCCACATTGCTCTCTTTCTTTTTTTAATTAAGTGGTGAATGTATATGCTATTCGCTGCCCCTTAGCCTGTGTCATGGCATATTCTGCACATCTCTGTCTGCTATGATCATCCCCAGCTGCCGGTTGGTCATCTGGCCCCTCATCTTTTCTGCTGGCCCAGCCTTTGGTGCTGGGGCTGCATTCCCTGTCCTGGGGTACCGTGCTACAACTGTTTTCTAAGAGTAATGTTATGTAAGATGGGACAGACAGTCAGTATTTTGGATGAGGAGGCTGGGTCCTATTGAAGGGCACCTCCAAATATATCTACACTTTGGAAACATGACATGAATAGGCCATATACATACTGTATGATATTTCTAGCCTGTGCATATGCATTGTTATAACTTTATTCAGTGAGGTTGTACGGGTTTCTCACGGGAGTCATTAACCAAGGTTCCAGTGCTTATCCTGCATCCTCCACTAGATGACCTTATGTAAAGTCACTCCTTGAAATCCTTAGATACAGGATCCAGGTGGGCCATATATGGGAGTTATAGAAAATTCCCAGGGGACCTGCACATACCTTATAAATGATACCTTGTGCATTACAAACCTGACAGTTGATGGACTGATATCCTTTCCTGTTTATGTACCTCCTTCCCTGTTCACTAGGTGGAGCCTTTATTTCAATTTGGGTACAGTCTGCGGTCCCCAGTACTTCAGGAAAAAGTGCTATGGCATAGAAACTTTGCTTGGTGGTAGCTCTCTCCCCTGAGGTATGTGGAAACCAGATATGCTCTCCCACATATCACAGTATTACACTGAGGAATTGGTGGAGTATTAATGAGGCACTGACCAATGAAATCTCCACTTTTTCCCATTTGGGTCACTAAAAAGTCACTGTACTAGTATAAACTATGATGCACATACTGTAGATTCCACTGGGATTGGTTCTCCATAATTTCCACAGGGCTAATTGGGATTGGGTCTCCATGATTCCTAAGAGACCACAGGTGAACACGGCAAATGTCCACTATTTGTCCTATAGCATCCCTGTCCACCCTGTAGTGATCTATTATTTTTCTTTCATGTAGCATATGGTAGACTGAGGTCTGGCTGTAGTAGCTGCAGCAGCGCCTTGTATGAGAGCCTGTTGCACATGCAGATTAAGAAAGGCTGCAGCAACCCATGATATTTTTCAAAGTTTCACTGTGACTCTATTCCAGTATATTTCCACATTTGTGCTTGCTTTATATTTTTGGAAACTCTCTGCAGTGCTGTTTTTCTTCATTAGTGTGAGCCATAGCTATTTATATACACCTCACTGTATTCAGTTGCTAACCCTTGTTTTGCAGCTTGCTGTGACATGTAAGTGTGTTTCCTGAATTGTAAATAGCTCAGCTGTCACTGCACGTCGCATACACAAGCTTAGCGTAACATGAGTGAATTCATGAATCCTGACATATTTTACAGTATGAATTGAATAAAACAAACCAGTCATCTTTTCTGCAGCTGTATTACAAATGACTTTGAGCAACATAGTATGGAGCAGTGATATATGAATCTAGCTATAATGATATATCAGTTAACAATATACATATGGTTATATAATTTAGAAAACTTGGGCTATAACCTCAACATGTTTTAATAAATATAGCTCAAGTGTTTACCTCTGACATTAATTGTTGCAATGCAGAGAGATGCTCAACTTATATCTGTGATATATGTGTATAGACAGATAGATAACTAGATATAGAGATATAGATATATGATACCGTTGATTATGGCATATTTTAATGCTTATATTTTTGTTTACTGACTATTAACCTGTATAATCAACAGCAGAAAAATAAAACAAATTATTTACACTATTAACTTCAGGCACAGATGTGAAGCTTACTTTGCAAAGCATAACATCATCTTATCACATACTGACTGAACAGGTAACCATTTGAAATGTCAGGACCCGCTGGAGCTAGTCACAAAATACAGAGACTGAATGGCCGAAAAAACAGACTTACATATATTAAGTCTGAGATGCCATTTCTTGAAATATTCCCTTTTCTCTGAGGTATAGTTATCTCAGAGTTGGTATACATAAGTTTGGGTATGTAGGAGGGCTTGCCCCCCCCCCTGCAAAAAAAGTTTAAAGGAAAAGAGCAATTTTCTATATTCGCACTTCTCAGGTGTTTTCAGTCTTTTTTTTTTTTTCGGCTTCTCAGCATTTGCCATTTTAATTGCTGAGATTTCAATAGGAAGATGACTGGACATCTATACTAACCAGCCAAAATGTTCTAATTGCAGCCAGTATTCTAATTGCTACCCTTCTATCAATATTTATTTATTTATTGACATTTAATGACCTGGAAAGTCCACTGGGTCAGAAACCCATTTTCAGTGGAGGCCCAGGGAGAAAAGCTCCAAATACAAATACAAAAATGTAATACAGAAATAATATCCAAAATAGCATAGACAAGGTTATGTTGTTTAAATAATAATATACGAAAAATTGACAAAAAATCACACAGGTTATAGCTAATAGAGTTTCATGGTAAATTTTTTTTTTTACAGTTAAGTTAGGCAGCTCAAGAGGTAAATCTGGGAGTAAAGAGAGGTACAGTAAAAGTAGAGATTTTAAAACTGACATGGAAAGGGGGAGATAGAGGAAGATTGACTTATTTTAAGGTGGCTCAAGTCATGTGCACCTGAGAAGTGCAAATATAGAAAATTGCTCTTTCCTTTAAACTTCTTTGGGGGGGGGGGCAAAACAAAGTTTTTCCTTTAGTTTCATAATCTCAAACCAAATATAAACAGATGGTTACCAAAATAATTAAAAGCCCTACTACAACTGAGGATTCAATCCATCTTTGTTGGATGAGGCCTTTCTGAACCCTTGTGGGAGGAGAGTGCTCTCTGAGTCCCATCTAATCAAGGGTGATTGGACTAGAGCTCAGAGAGTACTTCCTTATTTGCTAGCTTGAGTTAAAAAGGTTATTTCTTGTTTTATATAAGCCACACGTCTGCTCTTTTTGTGTGTAACAGTAGTTACCATTGGTGGTTATAGTAGCAAATGTTAAATTTTCCCTTTAGCACTTTGCTTGTGGCCCTCCAGAGGTTTTTTGCAGCTCAGGTATACTGTAATGTAAAACACTAAACTTAGCCTCAGAGGTTCCAACACATCTCTCACCCACTAGCTATTCCTAAGTGTGACCTCTCCTCCTAACCATATAAATTTACCTAACACTATGGATGTACAATTTCCCCAGATGCTCCAACCAGCATGGTCGACCTGGGCATCCTGAGACAGTGTAGTAACTGCCTCATGTTCACCAACAGCCCTCTGCTATTAGACCACAGAAACTCAATGTGAGAGAAATGCAACTATATTAAGAACTTTGAATCTATGCTGTCTCTCACACACCTGTCAGTACATATGTCAATAAGCGGGTCATCAGCATGCACACCTCACCTCCTACTCTACCCAGACTCACATCCCACATGCCTACATATGCGGAGGTCCTCACCAGAAACTTACCTAAACAACAGAGACCTCCCAAACATAAACACAAGCATTCTACACTTAATACTTCCTCTGCAGAACACAATACACATAATATCTTATATAACAGTGTCTCATCTGTCAAGCCCTTAAGGCAAAACACAAAACCAAACATATTATTCATAGGGGATTCCATCGTGAGACACAGATGCACCTCTCACCAGGCTGGTTAAGGAGAAGGATATGGTCAGCTGTCTGTCAGGTAACAGGATCTGCCATATCACATATGCACTCAAGTCTCTCAACAACAGGCACTGTTATGACTCTGTCATAGTCCATGTTGGTGTGAACGACTTGAGAAGTACGACTCAGGAATATATGAAGAGAGACATGATTGAGGTCTCAGACTATGTGCCTCAGGCTGGTATGTCCTTAAGCAGCATTTACCTTCACCTAGGATGATGCCTCAATACAAATAGAAAATGACTGACTTCAATAATTGGCTTAGTTTCTGGTGTCATTCCAAGGAGATACAGTATCTGTCAGCCTGGGATGACATGATCGACAGGCCTTGATGCTTTGCCAGAGATGGTCTTCATCTGTCAACTCTGAGATTTTGGCTACTAGCCAAGGCTCTTGCCACCCCCATAGTGAGTTTAGGCAGTGTCTCCAGGACAAAATTCCTGATGAAAAACTCCAGCTAAGAACAACCTCAAGTTTTGCTGCTAAATGCTAGGAGTCTCAACATGAAACTTCGTTCACTGGAAGCAGTCCTCACCTTGGAAGACATAGACATTTGAGCAGTCACGGAGACCTAGTTCAAGGCTGTGGTGAGCATCCCAGCAATATCGGGCTACACCTCCTTCCATATGTTCAGATCACAAACTGAGGCATGAAAACTAAAGGAGGCATTGTATTAATTTTCATTAACGATAAATACACCTCCAGATTGGTTAGACAGCATGACTCCCTGGAGATACTTCAGGTGCAATTAACTGTTGGTAGGACACCTATTCAAGTCATTGCCAGCTACAGGACCCCCTCCATGAATCAGGGCACCCACCCTGCCTATTTGGATCTACTTGAATCTATCAAGATATATCTGAGCATCATGGTTTTCAGCAACTTTAATTACCCATCCATTGACTGGGGAAATTATTCATACGGAAACTCACTTGCCCAAAGGTTTCTCGACTTCATTAACTCCAATGCTCTGAACCAGCTAGTTGGCACCCCCACAAGGGATGCCAACATCCTGGATCTGGTGCTTACCAATGTGGGGGACAATTGTAGCACCCCCATTGTGAGGTCTTCCCTGGTGAGATCTGACCATAAATCAGTTTCATTCGAAGTTACTATCACAGCTGTCCCCCCATAGACAAACTAAACTAAAAAAATTCTCCAAAGCTGGGAGTGATCACAGAATCTCCAAATGATGTCAACATCCTATAAGATGGTCTTAAACAAACAAATGACTGGTGCCAACATCATGGCCTTAAACTCAATGCAAAAAATGTATTATCATCCCTTTCAGTAAGAGTTATGTTCCTGCTAACTGCCACATCAATAACAACACCCTAAGTATGCACTTGGTGGTGACAGACCTGGGCACACAGGTTGATAGCAACCTTACCTCTGATCACCATGTTTCTACAGTGGTATGAAGGGCTTTCTGTATTGCTCATCTCATAAGTAAGGGCATTGCTTCCAGAAAAAAAAGAAGTCATAAGCTTCCTGTACTCTTCCCTCATTAGGCCAGTAACTGAGTACAATGCCCCTTGTAACGACCCACCACTGCCAACCAGTAATCAAGGAACCTCAATCCTCACCACTGGCAGCAGTGGAGGACATTCACTGAGAGGATAACAGGTACGTACACTGCAAGTGCAATTTTCCTTAAGAGAGACACAGAGACCACAGTCAGTCCAGGGCTGGTTTCTCCCTCTTTCTCCAGATCCCCAGTAAGACTCTCTACTGGCACAGCTATAGAATTGAGATCTCAGCTGAGTGACCAACCCAAGACCTCCAGCACCCTCTTTGTCCAACCAGTGCTTCATGTCTCTGCCCAGGTAGCTGACACACATACTCTTTGAGGTTTGATTTACATACACACATGCCTGGGAAAGGCTGGCACAGGTTTACTAGCTATGCCCCCTTCTGCCCAGACTATAAGGTAGTTACCACTGCCACCAGTCACTCCATATCAGCTGCTTTATGGCCCTTGAAAAAGGCTGTCCAATCTTACTGTGTAATATTAATACTAATACAAGTGGTAGTTTGACCAAGAGTGAGGCTATCAGGAGTGGCCCACACAGTGTCACCAATTAAATATGCAAGTTCTCTCAAAACTTAAATATCTCTACACAGATCAGCCACAATGAAAGGTTTAAATGTATTTAATAATAAATAATAAAAGAACAAGACAATACTAAATATATATTCACAGTAACATCAGAGTTCAAAACCACCGGAAATATTTAAAATAACATTGCAGTACCGGCTCACACAAATAAAGAAAAACATCTAAACTAAGCTTTACTATATTCCTGACTGTATCTAAGAGAGTTATACTGTTACCTAGAAACTTCATTAGAGCAAGGCAGATGTGGTGAATGATTTTTCTTGTTGTTATCAGGTTCAAGACATAATGTAGAATGTTCTGTCTCACTAAGAAACTTCTCAAATTAATATCTAAAATATTACTGCTGGGATAGCTTGCAGAATGACATCATTTATGATCATCTGATTTCTAATTCCCAGGCCAAAACCTCCATTGCTAGAAGCTGACAGCAATTAGCATCTACCTGCAAAAATATACAGACAAGGGCTTTTGTTCATATCTTTGGCAGATGCTGGAAGTCATAAAACAATTGCATTCCTTCATGCTTCAAAAGTAGCAATTAGTTCACTACAAGAACAATACAGAAAGCTTTCTAGTACAGACATTGTATCTCCAGCTGCACTGAAAACTTGAGAGATAGCCTCTTTATTGTGTAGCCTATAAAGTAATTTAATTTCAGATATTTTTCTAAAGTTTGCTGGACTGAGGTTAACCTCCTGTATTCCAGTTTCCACTTGTTAAAATATATACATTTAAACAGTTACAATAGTGCCTGTACATTTCTGTTCTCTTCCAGTAGGGCAAACTGTGGTTACATTTCAAACCTAGCATTTTGCAAATATCTTTTCAACACATGTCTGTACAAGCAGTTTGATAGACACATAACATACAGTTCTAATACATTTTGTAACACAGCATACAGTTCTACTACATTTGTAACACAAGCATCTTATATAAATCATTTTGATATTCACCAGTGACATATAATTATTTACAAAATTCCAGCTAGCTGTGCTGGCAGCATCTTCTTTCATCACACCCCCTTTGGTATGTACCTTTCCAAACACCGGCAGCAACTGGAGAGACCACAAAGGTTCCTCACAAGGAAAATTCAAGGTCTTCAGCATCTGTCCTGTGAAGATCATCTGAAATCACTGTCACTTTATTCTGTTTCATACAGACTACTCAGAGGCAATCTCTGCCTTGCATATAAGGCTATCTTTGACCCTGCTTTACTGGAAATGCTGCCTATCTGTAAGTCAAATGGTACATGGGTTACTCACTCTAATGGCCTTAACCTGGTATGTGACATTAATAGAACTTACTGAGAGACAGATTTGTCTCCCAGAGGTTACCACACCTTTGGAACAGATTCCCGCTTCATGTCAAGCAGAGCACCTCATTTGCCCTCTTCAAATGTAATCAGGACAATTGGATGGGTAACCATAAATTCACCCCAGGGGTTTTACCTATGTCCCTCTTGGACAGAGGTGATAGGTGCTGATCATAGAAATAAGGGTAAAACTTGGCTAGGCTTGTAAGGGCCCTAAGGTAATTAGCCTAGTAACCTACTATGATCCTATGAATGAAGGCTGGAAGGCATGTAAATAATGTAGTAAAAAGAAGCAATACAAGCAATATGCCTTAAAAACTGCCAAACATCCATTATTAATCATCCAAAGAAATCTTGTCACAAGTCAACCATCTTATAGGCAGAGATTAAACAATATAGTTGATAGGTTCATAAGTTCATAGGTGTTTACTAGGCTAACAACCGCAAGGGCCTTTTTACGCCTAGCCATGCATCCCAAATCTCTGTCGAGTTCCGATACCCTTGATAAGTGTAAGCATGGGCCTGGGAGATGAACCATTTACAGATTACCTGCTTGCATCAGAGACATAGGTGCCAATCCAGGGATGAATTTCCGGTTTTCCATCCAATTGTCCAAGTTCCACTTGAATTGGATTAGAGAGGAACTCTGTTTCACATGGATGGGGAGCCTGTTCCATAGACGGGGTAGTCTCTGGGTTACATACCTATCTTTCCAGCAGCTCCTATTTATATCACAGGCAAAGTTTAAGTGTTTAGAACAGGTAATTCTGGTACTGTTGGTTTTGTGGGTATGCAGGAGATCCATCAGAGTGGGGTCTGACAATGCCCTGTATGCCAGGCATAGATCTCCCATCAAAAGCCTGTAGGAGACAGAATACAGGGATAGGGCCTTGAGGCGGTCTGCATAGGACATATTACTTATGCCCTGTATACTTTTAGAGAGAAACCTCTGTGGACATGCCAGTTGTTGTATATGCCTGGTTATATACATACCAAAGGGGACATTATACTCAATGATAGGTCTGATGAATGTTGAATACTGTGGAACAATGACTTCCTTGTACTTAGATGCCATACCTTTGTTTATAATTTGCGGAACATAGAATGATTTCCTCACCATTGTAAAGATGTTATGATCAAAGGCTAGATTACTATCTATGTGTGTCCCTGGGTCAACTCTAAGGAGTGTGTTGTCAATATGATAGTTACCAGGGATGGATGACTTCCTAAAGGATACTATTATGCATTTCTTGGCATTTAGTTTTAGTCCATTGCTCTGACACCAGTTGTTTGTCTATGTCAGCCCCTCTGGGAGAACATTTGTGTCAGTGTGATATTCAATGACAGCTCCTAATTTGCAATTGTTTGCAAATTTAGTCAGCCAGAGACCACTGACATTGGCCTTGACTTCTGAGAAGTAAATGCCAAAAAGGATCAGTCCAAGGACTAATTCCTGAGGGACTCCACTTGTGACTGGCCTCATTGTAGAGGTGGACTCCCTCTAACTTCCTGGGCCCTGTCTGTGAGCCAGTCTTGGGTCCTGTCCAGTTCTTCCAACAACATGTACATAATCACCAATGGCCTACTTGTAAGCTGTGCCTACATAGCAAGGAGGTAGTGGGGAGAGGAGGGTAAAAACACATAACTGAGGTCAAATAAAAAAGTGCCCCACCACCCCAAAGCAGGGACTGATGTAAGGTATGGTCTTAGTGGTTGCTATTTACTCTTAGAAGAGAAAAAGAGAGATTGGTGAACTAACCAGCATATTACTGACCTCTGTCATAGACCAGAGGAAACAAAAACACTTAACTTTAATTTTTAGAGGAAAGGGCAAATATTAGCATTCCTTTAGCGAAATCACTGTCACTGCTTCCGCCAGTATTTTTTGCTCTACCACCTTCCATTGGTTTCTCCCACTGCTGAATTTGCACAACTAGTAGTCTAACAGTCACTGTCTACCTTTAACCTCACCCAGAGGTATAGGAATTTTGGAATTATATGCCAACTTCCAATATATAGCACCCTCCCCTACAAATGTTGTACCTAACCACAGAAAGTGCATACATATGTAAAAGAAATAAAATAGCCAATGAGACATTCTGAAAAAAAAAACAAATAAAATAAATTATATGACCATAAACCATAATTAAGATAATTATTTTTAAGTAAAATTTCTAGTGCATTTCATTGCATAGAATATTTTTAAAAAGTGTATGGCACAGTGTACTTATTTATAACTAGCTACACCCATAACCTCAACCACACACATTAGTTGCAATAAAAGGCACAACATTGAAGTTGCAAAGAAGTCTCAACATGTGGCAACAAAAGAATTGATGTTTTAGCCTTTTGGACATGTGTTTCCCTTGCTAGGTGTCATTAGTCATGCTAGGTTCCTCAGTTCCTAAAAATGAAAGCGTTAGAATGACTACTTGCCATTTATGTTTTTTTTTGTTTTGTTTTTTTGACTGGGTTTAGTAAAAAAAAAACTCTTTTCAGTGGAAGAATGGGGAGAAAAGCTCCAACATATTACAAACATTTTTAAATGCTTCCACTATGAACAGATGAAGGCAAATGCACTGAGGCTCAGAATCCATGAAATGCATTAGCTGAAAAAAAAACATAGATCCAAATTGTGCTTGAATATGAACAGGGGTTAACTTTGTTTTATGTGGATGAGGAGTTTGTTCCAGACCAGTGTCTGTGAGATATAACTGTCCTTCCAAACCATTCTGCTGATGCTGTTGAAGAGTTTTAGATTCATAGACCAAGTAATTCGGATGCCATTTGACTTCCTGATGTGCAATAAATCCATCAGTATTGGGTCAGGGGATCCCTTGTATGCCAGACACACATCACCTTTTAGCAGTCTGTAGAAGACCAAATATAGTGACAGGGTTTTATATTGGTCCATGTAGGACATGTTGTTTAGGCCTTGTATCTTTTTAGTAAAATATCTCCATCAGTGTTCCAGTTGTTGCGTGTGTCTGGAAAGATACACGCTAAAAGGGGCATTATACTTAATGACTGACCTAATGCGGGATAAGAGGGAAGAATGACATCCCTAGATCTAGACATAATCCCTTTGTTTATAAGCTGTGCAATATAGAAGGATTTTCTTACAGCAATGGATACATGTTGATTAAAAGTTAGGTCACTGCCTACATAAGTTCCCAAATTCTGAACAACTGGGTCAGCTGTTGTGGGGTTATTGTCAATGTGGTAGTTTCTTGGGGTAGATGACCTCCCAAAGGATACAGTAATGCATTTTGTGGCAGTTAGTTTCAGTCCACAATTTTGGTACTAGTTATTTATTTGGGACAAACCTTCCTGAAGGACTGTTAAGTCATTTGCCAACCCCCCCCAAACTTATATATACCAACTCCATGGTCGCATCAACTTGAAAAAGGGGGAAATTACCCCTAAAAGGGATTCACTTCTGGCACAACTCACCGATAGTGATGTCCTATGGAAGAACTTCACTTGTCAGTGGGTTGAACCTCAGGCAATTTGACCTTGAGTGTTCTGTCTTCATCCACTAGTAGGTTACTGTTTTTAAACAGACATTCAGTAATATACATGAACAGACATTTTATAGTTACTAGGTAGATTACATTCATAATAAATAAAGGCAACTATTACAGTATAAAAGATACGTGTGCATTAGTAGATGTTGAACATTGAGCATTTGAAGAAGATGTATTAGTGGGTTTATCAAATAGATAATAGATCATGTGATTAGTGCTTAGAAATTCAAAGAAATGAAGTTGATGGAAGAAAGTAGGTAAGACAGAGAATGTTAATATTATAGTTAAGAAGTGTGGTATAATGCAGGTCATAGATTTTGTTTATTTATTTATTTATTTATTTATTTATTTATTTGCATTTGTTGACCGGGAGAGTCATGGCAGCCCATTTTCAGTGGAGGCATGGGGAGAAAAGCTCCACAAGAATTTACATTAATGATAATAGTAGTAAATAGCTCCACAAGAATTTGCATTATTGATAATAGTAGTAAATAAGAGATGTTACATAATAGAGAACATTAAGAATGTAATAGAAATAGAAAAAACATAGTGTGCCATAGGCTTTCTTGTGTAACATTCCTTGCAAAGGAAAAATGAAGAATGATAAGAAAGGTTACTTTTCTGAGAGAATAGTATACTGGAGAGTAAGAGCTACTAATAGATAATTTCACCATTTTCAGTAAGATATAGATATATATATTTATCTTTGAGAGATGGTAGAGGATCTATGAGCTGGAAGGGTGGTTAGGTAGGAGCATGAGAGGAGCATTCCCATTTGGAGGACACGTGTGAGACCAGGTGGGTCTTGAAGTTGTTGTGGTTAGACATGTTGCATAGTGGAGAGGGGAGAGAGTTTGTGCAGGCTAGCAGTAGTTGGCCAGGGGGGATAACAGGGTTTGCATACTTGTAGGAGATTTTGGTTCTCGGTTCTTAGGGAGTGGGAGGGTGTGTAGAGTATTAGGAATGTGAATAGGGAAGGGCAGTCAGCTGGTTTGAAGATCAGCTTGTGTACAGTAGTAAGTTACAGATATCTGAGGTAGTTGGGCAGTTCTAACCATTTGAGGGTGTGTAGGATGTGGCAATGATGAGATGAATTTCTGGTGTTGGTGGCAAATTTGCAAATTTTATGGTAGCAGGATACGAGTTTGGAACGTAGGCCTAGATGGAGGTTGATTAATAAGGGAGCACCGTACATGAGAGAGGGGAGGAGGAAGGTAGATGCAAGTGTTTGCCGGGAGGAAGGGTTGAGATAATGGTTGTGTCTGTAGAGGAGACCAATTTTTTGATGGGTTTTCTTAATAGTTGGAGTGTATGTGTGAATCAAACTTTAGGTTTTCATCAATGATGATGCCTAACAGTTTGGTACTGGGAAATAACAAAAAAGTATGAACACGACCTGGATACACTCCAAAAAGAATTATTTATTCACAAATAAAGTAAGCGCTTTCATACAGGATAGTACCTGTACTTCTTCAGACAAGACAATACTGAATGCAAGACCTTATATACACTCTCCTAGAATGTAAATCTAATGAGCTCTATCACATGGTCAATTAAACATTAATTACATTAAATAAAATTACATTAAATAAAATACCTAGCTTGGAATAATATAGGAAAATCATTAGAAATACATTGAAAAATACATTTCATACTTTTTTGTTATTTTCCAAGTTTGTGTTGTGTTTTCATAGTATCCAGTTTGGTACTGGGAACAATTTCAAGAGGGGTGTTATTTTAGCTTATAATGGAGAAAAGGTTTCTGTCAAAAGTAGAGTTTCTAATGGGTGTAAAAATCATTAGTTTTGTTTTGCTGGTGTTAAGGGCAAGGTGATTTGATTGCATCCAGGATTCTGTTTTGGAAAAGTCAAGTTGGGTGTTTAGGAGTAGTTCAGAGGGGGAAGAGGCAGAGCAGATGATGGTGGAGTCATCTGCATACTGGATAACAGAGGCTTCAGGAATGGAGAGGTGGAAGTTATTGATAAATATATTAAAGAGTAAAGGGCCAGGTACTGAGCCTTGAGGAACACCGGTGGGTGTGGGTAGGAAAGATGAGGTAGATTCTTTCCACTGGACTGCTTGTTGGGGGTTGGATAGGTAGCTGGTGAACCAGGTTAAGGTGGAGGGAGAAAGGTGTAAGAATGAGAGGAGGGGAGGAGTAAGGAGTGGGAGATGGTGTTGAATGCCTTAGGTAGATCTAAAAACATTGATGATACATATTTGCCCTTGTCGCGTGCTAAGTTGATGGTCTCAAGAAAGGAAAGGAGGGCAGTCATGGTACTATGGCCAGGGCAAAAACCGTGTTGGGTATGGGAGAGGAGGTTGTTCTGAGTTAGGTAATGTATGATTTGTGAAGGGATAGTTTTTTTTCTAGTATTTTTAAGAGAGGGGAAAGTATGGCTATCAGTCTAAAATTGGTTATGTATGTGTTTTTATCACCTTTGTGTAGAGGGATGATGTATGCGTGGCGCCAGATGGTTGGGACATATGACTCTTCTATTGATCTATTTAGATATGAGGTAGGCTATGGTGTCAGCATAGTGTTTTAGGTAGGTGGGTGGTAGATTGTCTGGTGCATTGCGACAGGGCTTTAGCTTGAGGAGAAGCCTTTTTATTCTGTTTGTGGGGATGAGTTTTAGGCAGAAAAGTGAGGTAGGAGGAGGTTGGTTGGTGGGGTGAGGAGGGCTAGAGGGGGGTCAGGGAAAGAGGGGGATAGTTTTGCTATGCAATCTGTAAAGAATGAGTTGAATTTAGTGACAGTTTCAAGGCTAGTAACGGTGGGATCTGGGCAAGGGTTGCTTTTATTACTAAAGTGAAGAATGTAGGAAATGGAGTTCCAAAATATTTTTGGATTGGATGAGTGCATGGTCTGGAGTTTGTTGTAGTGGGTTTTGCGATCTTTAGTTATTAGCTTTTGGCTAGGTTTTGCAGTTGTTTAAATTCTAGGAAGGAGGTGGTGGTGTTTTGTTTTTGGTATTGTTTCCATTTTTGGTCACATTGATGGATGATGTGTTTAATTCCATAGGATAGCCAGGGGCAGGGATTGGTTCTGATTCATTTGGATTTGAGGGTGCTAGTTGATTTATAAAAGTAAGGAATGTTTTATTGAAATGGGATACTTCACAGTCTAGTGGGATGCTTTTTAGGGGTGACCAGTCAGTGTGTTTCAGGCATTCTGAGAATATTTCAGGGTTGAAGAAGGCTAGGTTGCTGGTTTGGCTATATTGGTGATGTTTTTGTAGGGGGGAGGATATATGGTCCATGAAAGCAGGTATGTGGTCACTAAGAGGATTGGGTAGTATACCTGCATTTGAGGCCATGTGGGGGTGGGTAATTAGTATCCAGTCTATGATAGTACCAGAAGTCCCATCTCTGTTAAGCCTGGTTGGAAGGTTGATAAGTTGGATGAAGTTGTATAGGTTAATTGAAATGGATGGGGTGTCAGTGTTTAGAGAGGCCCAGTTAATGTTCATATCACCAAGGATATAGGTTTCTATTTTGATATTCGAGATAAACCAAGATAAGATGTCTTCTAGAGTTCTGATGTTTTTGCCCAGGGGGATATAGATGGAGCAGATGCATATAGATTTGAAATTGTTAAGTTTTAAGTAGCCTATTATCATTTTGGCATTGGAAAAGGTAGGGATGGGGTTGGTATATGGAGTTAGTGTATGGGTGTAGGGGCAGATGATAGGCACTCCACCTCCTTTTTTCTGGGTTCTGTCATTGCGAAGGTTCTGGTATCCTGGTGGGAGTATTTTGCTGTCTGAGATGGAGGGTTTAAGCCATGTCTCACAAATGTCGGTTATGTTGGGTTTGTTGTGAGCGAGCCAAGCATGGAGGTTGGGAATTTTGTTTTTGATGTTTTGATGTTTTGTGCATTGATTGTAGTGAGTCAGATGGTTCTGGGTTTTGAAGGTGTGTTGGTAAGGTTACTGAGAGTTCTGATAGGGTTGGGACCAGGGTTAGGATGGATGTCACCTGAGAGTGATAGGGAGATAGTACCAGAAGTCCCATCTCTGTTAAGCCTGGTTGAAGGTTGATAAGATGGATGAAGTTGTATGGTTTTTATATCACAAAGACAGAGGTGGGGTTGTGCAGTCACAAAACTTTGTATATGGCTGGGAGATGCTGGTAAAATTATTCAAGTATCAGTGAGATAAATAGAAAGAGCTGATTGAGGTGGTGAATGGGAGAGAGGGTGGAAAGGTAGAGAAAGGGGAGTGTTTTTTTGGCGTTAATAATTCCAGTAGGGTAAGGGGAGGGTGGAGTTGGGAATATTTTGGGTTTGAATATATGGGTTCAGTTGGAAGAATAGAGTTCAGGGGAGATTAGGCTATAAGCAGTTTTTTTTGAGAGGTAGGGGGTAGTGGCATAGGGGTTGTGAGTTGGGTGTGTGTTGGGGAGGAGTGTAAGGAAGGTGAGACAGGAGAGGGAGATGAGTAGGCTAGTTTGGATAAAGATGTGTGAGGAGATAGTAGTCATGGTTATTGTCATGTGTGGGGTTGACCTGAATGGCAATGGGTGGAGTTTATTGGATTGGGTGTGGTTGGATGGGATGTGATTGTAGGGAGGAGTCAGATTAGGTATAAATGTGCAGATAGTGAGGGCAGGTGGAATTTGGGGGCAGAGTATGGGAGCAAAGTGAGCCCGTAGTGCGAACGGAGCAGGATGAGCCAAGAGGAGTGAGTGGTCCACAAAACAATGAACAATCAGTTACTGGGACTACAGTAATTGGGACAGTGCTATAGCCAGAGGATGAGTATTTTAGAAAAAACAGAGGCTGCAGAGAGATCAGCAGACGGCAGTGCGGAAAAATTTTATTTGTAAACTTAAAGATATTTATGTGTATTATAAAATAAAGTATAGCAGTGGCGATAAGGCAAACATTTGAAAAATGAGCGTTTCACTTTAGTGGGTGTATGCTGACACCTAATGGTGAAATGGGGATGGGCTACAGAGCTTTACTTTTCCCCGTACATTTTTGTTTATTTCTATTTAAATAAAGTGGTCATATTGGGATTAATTAATCCTGTTTGGATACTTCCAAAGTTTAGTAGAGGCGTTCAGAGGTATGCAATAAAGAGAAATTGGAGGGGAGGTAAGGGGCTGCAGTAAGTTGCTGGCGCACTTGCTAAAGGTAGAATACCAATTACCCTTTAGACAGTCTTTATTAGTTGTAATATAAAGTACATACATGCTGGTTTTCATGAGGAAAACCACATTTTAGGTTTGGCACTGAAAAGGTGCATATCTGGTTCCTAGGGAGCAGGCAGTCCAAGGTAGTCTTACTTTAGAAAGAGTGATCATGAAAATATTTGTTGTAGAGAGGGGACCACCCGAGGAAGCAAGATGCTGGTTTTCAGAAGGATAACCACACTTTAGGTTTGGTGCTGAAAAGGTGCCTTTCTGGTGCCTAGAGAGTGAGCAGTCCAAGGTAGTCTTACTTTACAAAGATTGAGCCTGAAAATATTTGTTGTAGAGAGTACCCGAGGAAGCAAGACACTGGTTTTCAGGAGGATAACTGCACTTTAAGTTTGGCACTGAAAAGGTGCCTATCTGGTGCCTAGGGAGCGAGCAGTCCAAGGTAGTCTTCCTTTCAAAGGAGTGATCCTGAAAATATTTGTTATAGAGAGGGGAGCACCTGAGGAACCAAGCTGTATTGAGAGAGAGAGAGAGAAAGAGAGAGATTGGTTAGAGTTAGGATGGCAGTAGGATAGGTGGATCTAGGAGAGAGCGTGGGCAGAAGCTGGTGAGAAATGAGTGCAGGTAGTGGGGTAGAGCCAGGAGGTATAGAGGCAGTAGAGAGTAGTAGCAGACCAAATAACCAACACCAAATACAAATATAAACTAAACTATACACTCCAAATTCCTTTGAAAACCAAGGAGGTTAATAACACAATACGTGCTCTAGTGAATTACAGTATTTGTTCATGCATAGAAAAACTAGATCAATTACAGTTTTCCATGAAATGTTTCAGCTGTTTAAGCAGAAAGGCAGAGAAAAGTAACTCTACAATTTCAAACCTATCACTTGACCTTAATAGGTGTATACTTTTTCAAGTTACCAATAGAGGTTGCCTAACAGATATACTCGTGCAATTTCAGTTAACACAGTTCAGACAGGTGTATGCAGCAGCTAGTACAATGAAAATACACATGACAATGCGGCAGCAAATTATGTGAATACACCCTAGCAGTCTTAGGTTCTTGAGGCACAATACATAATGTCTCAGCTGACTGTAGCACAAACAGATAAAATTATATAATTTTATATACACACACACACACACACACACACACACACACACACACACACACACACACACACACACACACATATATATATATATCTTTATGGTTTTTATATCACAAAGACAGAGGTGGGGTTGTGCAGTCACAAAACTTTGTATATGGCTGGGAGATGCTGGTATAATTATTCAAGTATCAGTGAAGACTGTTTGTGGGCTAAAGGATTCCATAGATAAATGATTTGATGATACGGTAAGCTGAAGATAAAAGTGTCATTTATTTTGGACATGTAGAGGAGCAGATCCACTAATCTGACAAGCCAAGCATTAGTCATGTTTTAAATGAGTTTGCATTCTGAATGGATTTCAGTGGAAGTAGGATGTGCTTCCATAGTTTAGCTACACTAGTCGAATACAGAGTCACCTGCAGTATTAGATGATTTGACTATAGCTAGCAATGATCTTTCTCTAGAATGTAAAATTCAAAATTTACTCTCATGTTGTTTATTTTCCTTCTCATCCTTGTGGGAAGCTAGCACCAATATAAGCACTTTCCCTCTCACTTCACAGAAGTATGCAGGTGAATGGCCATTGCTTTCTATCTAATTGGCCAGCTGTTCAGGAACTGGGCTCCTACAACCCTAACCAGGTGTCACTGAACCTGCTCATGTCTCCCACTGTTACATATATTAAATTGAAAACTGGGCCATGACACCTTTTGCTGAGCAACTGCAGTTAAATAAGTTTCTCTGGGATGAAATGTCACTTTTTAACCCTTTGCCAAAGGAAAACTACAAAGAAGAAACTGCTGTAACTATAACCATGATATCTGCCTCAGGATGAACTCCCTCCCACAGTCCTCTGATATGAAGTGAAACCTAAAATGTAATTCAAAATACAAAATAAAAGACATGTGAACTCTTTACGAACTTAGGTTTCTATATTTTTAGTGTACATGTTAGTCTCTGGAGTAATCAGTATAACTGCAAAATTATTACCGGATGCGAAGAGCTAGCCATATCATTATACTAATGTATTTTCTGTACATTTATCTCACATATAGGTGAATTGTACTATGTTTAAAAATATGGTTTTCCTGATAATAAGTAAAGCATCCTCTTATTTTCCCTGCCCTCCCTTGCCTACATTTAATTATTTTATGACAGCTTAAAAGATGTACAGCTTCTCTGGAACTCCTACTTTGCCTCTTCTTTTACAAAGTTGCCTTGCAGCTTGTTCAATCTATTCCCTTCTCTTTCATCTCTTTTCCATACATTATATAATCCTTCTAAATTTCTACTACCTCCTTTACCACAAGACTATGACTTCAGATTCTCAGTTAAAATAAACTTATGTCATACTACTGAGCACTTTACCAAACTAGCTAATCTCCTGCTGTCCCATTGGTGTTGCAGTAGGAAGACACACATTATGAATTTTGCCTGAAGTGCTGTCCTTTGAATGCAAGTCCCCCCCCCCCTCCCCAAGTCAAAAATCTTCCAGTGCAATATCTCAGCTGTCTTCTTTGTATTTGTTTGAAACATTTTTGATCTTAAAGGTCAAAATTACAAAACCTTCCGGTCCTATATCTCTAAGTTGTGACAGAATATTCCTTATTTTATAAAAACACTTGCCTATATCAAGAAACTGCTTTTTACAGTACAATATGTACTACAAGAAAAAAAAAAATGTTTGCAAACCAGCAACAAAATAGCCAAGTCTTTGGCAGAATTTTCATGATCTCTCGTCCTGAAAAGCTGAGAACATGTTTATTTTTACAGTGCTTCAACTGTCTGAGTCAAATTCTGGAAATAAAAAGTTGCCAGTACAACATTAGACTGCTTTTTTTCAGCTGAGCTTTAATTGGAAGTGAATTGCTAGCAACTTAAGACTTCAGTGACTTTGCTGACAGAAAAGAAGCTTACAGTGCAGACACTAAATGAAGTTTAATTATCCTGTTATTTACTTACAGCTTGGAACATGATTACTAGTTTGTATACAAAAATGCAAATAAAAATTAGGCATACAAAATAGGACTCATGACATTCAGAAATCAGAGCTGTGAACTGCCAGCACCAACTCATAGGGTAAGAAAGAGCGTCATGTGGTATTACTGATGAGGTTAATGAAGGGCAAACAGGGAAGATAGAAGGTGAACAGACAGAAATAATATGGTTTGGAAAGGCATATGACAGTACAGACATGTATGTATAATGCTGTATTTTAAGAAATAAAAACCTCAGAAATGTTTCTACTTAGTTCATACAGTAACCAGTACATTACAACACTCACTGAAATCGGTACAGTAAAAAACAGAGATGTGATTGTGCCACCTTGTGTTTAAATAAAAAGAGGTAAGAGGGGAAAAGAAAATGTGATTGGCCTTTATTATATGTTAAGGTTTGAAGCTACCCAAATAAATGTGGTGGAAGGAGCACTGAGACACTGTCAAAATAGACAAGACAGTGCTGTTTGTGAAGACATTTTGCATGTATCGCCAGCACAGAGGCAAGTAGTGGGAGTAAGGCCTGTAATGTTGCACTGGCAGCCTGATAGACATAGACCTGAGCTTCCCTCCTGCTAATGTGCTGAAACAGAGATTCTTCTCCTGCATAAGAAATTGTAAGCTTAAAGCAGAAAAAGCAGCTGAAACCAAAAAGGTAGTGAGTTCTGAAGCATATTAATTTTTGGGAAGAGGTACTGATTTATCTGAAAATTTCATAATGAGCAGACATCTTAGTATCCTGTAGTATTCAAAGACCAATGAAGGATTAGTACTGTGATAGAGCCCAAATACCGAAAACTGTGGTCTTATATATCAGAAACCTAGACTTTACATTTGGCTAAAAAAAATAAATAAAAAAAAAAACTTGGAAAAGAAGAGGCACTGTACCACTCCACTGGGAAAAATGCTTCCACTATAAGCTTTTGAATGACAACTCCCTGAGGAAGCAAATGCTTGAACACAACCTACTGAAAATCAACATACCGAAAAAAATTCTATGGTTTTTTTTTTCAGAGGTGACCCCCTACAACCTTATGTTGAGGACAAGTCTCCCTCACCTTCAGAACTTACATATACCAATGTCAGTTTCACTATTAGAAATGACACTGACAGTGATTTCTTATGGCAACAGCAGTGAGGGAGCAAGTTATGCTCAGCGAGTTGATTCCTTGGGGACTATTAATGTACATATCTCTCAGCTGTGCCTAATTTTGCTGAACATCTTTGATTTTACTTCATATTTTTGCTCTTTCCCCTCATATAATTTTTGATTTTTTGGCAAATCATTGAAGATTGCCATCAACTGATAATGCCTGTCATTAGAATGTCATACGTCTTCCTGTTCAAAAATATATGTAGTGGCAAAACATATTGTTTTATAAATATTTTAAAGTGAATCTGAGTAATATTTAAATATTTAAAATTACTTGTGAGTTTTTACCTTTGTCCCCCAATTACTTGTTGTCTTTATCCAGAATTCCTGAGCCAAGTAATTAAGAGGTATGGCAATGTATCTTCTGCTGGGCAAAGTTCATTTCACATTTCTTGACTCCATTAGCCTTTGTTGTAGAGATAATATGTTGATAGTAACTTCTCTGTCCATACCTTGATCGTGAGGCTTAAACAGAGTGTAATGGCACTGTCTCAAATAAGCTATATGCAAACAACATTTTATTCTAAATGAATAAACAGTATTATGAGCAAAGTGTTTGTAGAGCCAAACAATGTAAAGAAAATGTTGGGACGAGAAGGGTGTTTTTAGAAAACAGAGTAATAGATAACTAAACAGAGATCTGAAGAAAGTATTTAGGTTAACAAATACATACAGAACAGTTAAAAAAAGAATGTAAATTATTTAGTATTTTGCAAAAAGCAGAAAACAAGGGTCTATATCAAGACATTGAACATTGAAAAGAACGAACGCTCTTACACTGAACCCTGATAACCAAAACCACAGACTGTCGAACGGCTGGAACAGCGATTTTTTTTCCAGGGAAAGAAATTGCTGGGCCATTGCTGGGACTTTGCCATTTCCTCCACTGTAGAGTGATCTCAGAGTTGATATATTTAAGTAGGGGGGGGAATGTGGTGGGCAAAGGCCCCCGCTTTATTTTGTCTGTGGATTTATTTATTTTTTGTTTTTGTTTTTTTTTTGTGGGAACAGCAATGTTTTTTTCCTGGGGGGGGAAAAAAAAAATCACTGTTCTGTATGTTCAACATTGTGTGGTTTTAGTTATTAGGAGTCGATGTAAGAGCATTTGCTCTTTTCAAAGTTCAATTATCTAATATAAACCCGAAAACAAGGGGTGTAACAGCAATGTTTAGCAATAAAATCCCATTACCATGGGTAAGAGTGCATGTTGTTGCAAGTGTGTTAAGTTAAATATTTTAAGGGAAAATCATTTTTCAAGCAATTTGTTGTCTTGTCATTTTAAGTGTACCAGCCTCATCTATTACTGTCGATCCAAGACTGGCATGTTGCATATTAAAAATAGTTTTCATTATAATGGCACATAAAAAAAACTGGCAACCCGGTGATTTGCAGATTGTTCTCATTAGCAAACATGTTGTAAGAGAAACCACAGTACATGCAGAAAATGTCACCAAATAAGCTTTACAGCTAATAAAGACAAAGCTTGCTCTTGCAATTAACATTAGGGGGAAGAAAGGGAAAACTGAGTTCTTGCTTGTGGTTAAAACAATGACTGCTCCTGTAGCAAATACTGTTCTCATTTGCAGTAATTGTATTTCTATTTAAAGGGGAATATAGACTATATAAAAAAAAACATTGTTCAGAATATTCTAATTTTGTTCTATATTCACAACAAAAAGTTCATGGGTAGCCATTACATCTTCATAGCAATGGTACAGTACTATTGCATTTCATTTCTTGTACAGTCACATTACTCAGCTGGGTTTTTAAGTAACCTTGGCATCTAAAACTGGATTCAGCACAAGGCACTCTAGACAGCTACTAAAGATCAAGGTCCTAGATGGGGGCCCTGGTCTGGATTAAAACAAATGCTCCATCTTGCTTTTTTTTAAACTGTTTCAGGCACAGAGGCATGCCTATCTCAGGAGAAAGGAGGAAGACATCAGAATGTGTGGGAGATTTGAGATGCAGAAGACATTAGCACATGGGAGAGGGAGATTTGAGTTGCAGAAACAGCACCTAGCAGGAGAGATTTCCTCCATCACGGAAGATTTGATTTAAGATCAGTCAAATGTTCTCTATCTCTTTGTTGTTTGGCAGCAGAGAGTTCTTTGATAGCAGAGGACATGTTTTTAGCAAAGTGCGCGTGTGTGTGTGTGTGTGTGTGTGTGTGTGTGTGTGTGTGTGTGTGTGTGTGTGTGTGTGAAATGCCCCGGTTAAGGGAAACTGTTTAGTTAACTGACTTGCTCAATGTCAAACCCTGAACCACATGAGGTAAAAGCAATAATCCTCCACACCAGCTGCTTGACCTACTTTAAATTTTTTTGTGATTCATAAAATACTTGATGCAAAACCTGTTGCTCTGTTAACTTTTTTAAGAGATGTAGAGCAGTCTGCTCTTATGTCTCCAGTCTTGTAGAACATCTCTGATTTTGCATGAGGTCTATGAGTTTAATGATAATATTTTAACTATGAATACATTTTTAATTTGCAGGCACACAGGTGTGAAATGTAGTGTGTCTGGGCTACAACAGTTGTTTAGCACTTAGTACAGATGAGTAAGGCTATCAGATGTTTAAGTGCTGTCTCTTGCAGTATGTAGTGTGATTCCTTCAGCCTTAGTTTGTCTTCTATATTACTCTGCCAAGTTGAGTCACCAGACAGTATCCTGGGTTGCTTCTTGAAAGGGATACTTGTGTCAGTGGACTGTTTCAGGCTGTTAGCAGATGTGTTAACACATTTGTGTTTTGAATTTCTGCACCCTTCACATAGACACTAATTAGTACTTCACTTTATGCTATTTGAATATAAATCCCGACATGTCTTTTGTAGTTTAATGATTCATAGATTCATAGATTCATAGATTAGTACTAGGCTAACTGTTCTCGGGGGCCATTTTAAGCCTAGCCAATTACCCCATTTGAGAATCAAACCCTGCACCTTGTGTTTCTAAGGTAAGCACCTTAACCATTACACCAACCTCCCACCCTATGCATTTTTACTAAATGTGAGTTTCAGGAGATGAGAAATTTACTGTTTCTCATGCTAAGTCTGCTTTCAATGTGACGGTGTTTTGTTTATAAAATAGCAGTCTGTTTATTTTTTCCTGTAAAAATAAATATACATTTTTTTAAATGAAATTCAAATCTCTGTGATAATTGTATAAGTAAAGAAGAAAATAATATGTACACTGATGGGTTTGAACAGTGTTTATGGGAACTGGGAAGAGACAGCCAAGTAATGAAACATTGGTATGGCTAGTAGGGGCCTGATTCTTTATCATTCATAGGGCCCCATTTGACCATGATCCAGCTCTGTGAGTATCTCAAATGTTCTGTGGATGGGGACTCCATTTATTTTAAGGTCACATTAGCTGATGATGCTAATAATGTATTAACAATATCATCCTTGGGTGAATCTAATGATAGGTGGGTGTTCTGGTCTTGAAAAACCTTATATAAAGGATGTCTACAATCATAACCAGTTAATTATGTGTTCTTAACATGGATGCCAAGTTCTGCCACACCACTTCTATCTTGGCATCTTTGTTGACAGTTTATAATAAGGGTTATGATGAGAATGTTAATCATAAGTCTTTGTAGTGCATTGAGCTTTATCTGCTCCATGACCTACCAGTTACAAAAAAAGTGAAAGAGCACTAAGTGTTTTGTAGGTTTTGAAATCTGGGTAACACTTAGCAGGTATTGTCAAACAGACAGCAGCATTATTTTCAATTTTTTTTGGTTAAGAATTCCTGACAAATCCAGAAATAATGAAGTGACAAAGAATAAAAAAAAATCAAGGACACTTTTTAATATATCACTCTAATTCACTTAAAAAGTTAACAGAACAGCAGTTTTTACATCAACATGTGTTTTCTAACAACAAGAAGTACAAAACTTTAATATCTAGTGTTATTATCTGACTGTAATCCTTAGTAATTTACCAAAAATTCAAAAACTTTATGAGGGACAGAGCAAATACCTGAGGCAAAATCATGGATTTTTTTTCAAAATCAAAGAGAGTAGACAGGTACAGAAGGCAAAAATGAATTGCTTTTCAGAAAGAAAGTAAACATCTTTTAAAAGCTGTTAGACACTTTGTTCTGTCACACTTTTAATTTAAAAATGTGATAGAGTGAAGTTCTAACAGCTTTTAAAAGCTGATTTACCTTCTGCTGCTGTTCTTTGCTGTCTGGAACTATCTGTTGTTAGTCCCTAGAATGAGATTATGTGTTAACAACATTTAGGATGTTCTTAACATGTTTATCTCTTTCCCAGTTTTGGAGTGCAAGTCCATGTACTGCATATACCTTTTGAGACGCTGTTGTGCATATCTGTTTAGACATTTGTTTAGATATTGCACTTTTAGAAGAATCTTGGACAAAGCCTTCCTAACCCAGTCTCCATGAGACAGAAACACCCTGAAATGGTATCTCCTGTTTCATTTTAGCACTTTGTTATCTGCAGTTTGATCAACAGATGATCGTATATAACTGCTAATCTCTGGTATGTTTATATTGAGTTGCATGATGTTTGTTTGGCAGATGTGGATTGGAGAGCCAAAAAGTGACTGTTTTTTTCTGTGGGAAATGTAAACAAACAAAATTGTTAACACGCTAGGCAATGTGCAGCCATCAACTTTAAGTGTCGTAGCATGAGACCTGAGGTGTGTTTTGTAGAAAGTGGGCCACATAGACCCTGTGGTCAGGACAGGAACTGTAGGTGTTGTAAGATCAATTTCTCTTTGTTGCTATGTGTATTACATGAGTGTGACTGTCATCAATATCCTTTCCATCATGTGGAGTAGTGGGTAACCATTTGAAATGTTGGGACCTGCTAGAGAGAGTCCTAAAACATAGAGACTAGATGAAAGATCAGACTTTCACATATCAAGTCTGAGATGACATTTCTCAGAATATTCCCTTTTCTCCAAGGTATGACAGTCTCAGAGTTTATATAATATATATATATATATATATATATATATATATATATATATATATATATATATATATAAGTTTGGGGGGTGCAGGGGGCTCACAAAAAAGAAATTTAAATGAGAAGAGTGATTTTCAGGATTTGCTCTTCACTGGGTTTTCGATCTTTTTTTTTTGGTGGGTTTTTCATCACTTGGCATTTTGAGTGGCAACATTTCAATAGGGAGCCAGAGAAATGGATAAGTTGGGGGTATTGGAGGTTAGAGTTCTGAAGAGGAAGGTCAGTTGATTCACTCCTGCTTGGTGGATGTTTGTATAGTGAGTGATCGTTTACACAGTATCACACATTGTTACTGGTGGATCCTTTTTAACCATTGTCTCCTATGATAGTCAGAGGCTGTGAGAAAGGAAGTTCTTTTTTTGAGGGGGGGGCAGGTTAAATGACATGACTAACTCTGCAGGCCTGACATTGCTTAATGGGGGTTTGAGGGAATGGAATTGTCATTCACTGATTCATTGATTGGTTTGAAGGGTACAATCATGAAGCATATATTACCTATGTATACTGTCGTACACTGCATCCAAAATGTGCTGCTTTCTCCATGAGTTTGTGTATGTGTGAGTATATGTGTGTGAGGGTGCTTGCAACAAGCATATGTAATAAGTACATTGCAAGTCACAGCATTGGGTATCAATGATATGTTCAATGATGATCTTCAATACACCACAGCCAAAGTGCAGGGGTCTTACAACAAAATTTGAGGTCACTGAGCCTGAATACCTGTGTTTTCATTGACATTGTATGACATGGCTAGGTTTTTGACATAGTATGGAATTCAAATACAATGGTGAACCCAGTAGTACTGCAACATTACCAGGGATAGACAGGATACAAGGGAACATATTTCTACTAATCAATGGTTATGGTGGAGGCCACATGTGTCCTTCTATGGGTCCTTGACTCATATAACTCACGACATGCATCAGATAGCCCTGTGTTCTAGCAGAAACATTTTGCAGGTAAATTTTGCTGCTTGGTGTGTGTTAGGAGCACACATGCAATGCCATACCCACTGCTGCTAAATGGTAGACACCTAAAGGGGTGTCACATGCTTCTTTGTGGCTGCAATATACCACATTCCATGGTACCCTGGACCTTGTCATGGAGTACTGAGGTGTGGTATAACATGGCAGCAGCTTACATGTGTACATCCTTGCATTTACAGGTAATCATGCTTCGTAAGGACAGGAGGAGGAAGGAGAAGTTCTCCCAGGCATAGAATGACATCATATTGCAGGTTGTCTCTGAACAGAGTTAGTGGGTGTCTCTCACTGAAAGGAAGGACAAGGCCTTTTGAGAATGTGTCTGGCAAGATCTTATCAAAAACGTGAAACTGGGATCAAGTGGAAAGTAGGACCAGTGACATGATTGTTCATGCACATAATAAGGCAACCCAGCTGACAGAGGCTAGGTGGGCTATGAGTAATGATTTGTCAATGGAATAATTCCTGGCATCTCTGTCTGAGGGCACATGACTGGTCTCTCATTCCTGGTAGAGTAAGTGCATAACTTCACTGAGCACTTCAGGTGTGGCAATTACCTAACATATATAACATGCAGTGTAAGCCACCTGACTCAGGCCAATAACCCTAATGAGTATGGTCAGTTTGTTAATACAGGTATGTTCGAACTTCAGCAGCATGATCAGTCTGCACATGCTATGTCCACCTATCGGTTTTGCATACCATTCTGTTTTATAGGTGTAACATATCTGGGATTTGGGTGTTTTGGAAAGGTACAGTAATGTACTCAGGCATGGTTATGTGTTTTCCCACATACTTCTGTGTCTGAGTTCCCCATCATGGATATTGGCATGCCTGATGTTAGAGAACTGTCTGAGCCAGATAATGATGGCTGCCACAGCCTGGTACAATCTGAGGTCATGGTAGCAGTCCTAGATGCAGGTAATGTGACAGGTTTTTCACCTTCTTCTCCCTTGAACACAGTTCATGTACTTGTGCAATCCACCTCTCTGTCCCAGAATGTCGCAGAAGGACCGGGGTTGGCTGAAACATCAGGACAAATTGTGCCCCCTTTTACTGTAGTAGAGAGACATCTTTGTTTACTGACATCTCCTTTAAGACTGAAGAGGGCAGTAGGGGTTGGTGTACCAATGGCATGCAATGTCATCGGCCCCCCTCCCATCTAAGTGTCTCCATAATAAAAACAGAGTGCATGTACAGAGCCATCATACAGGCACAGACAGATAGCATCCAAGCTATAGTAGAGTTGATTCACATGGTATGAGGTCTGCTTCATGACCTTTGAGAAGGCCTGGTCCATTTAAGCAGCATTTCTGAAAGCTGCCATAGGGGTCTCTGTGCTACTGGTGGCCTCACATCGTGGGCATTAAAATTCTTCTGAGTGCTCCTCCTGCACTTCTGGTGGTGAATCCCATCATAGGAAGGTGAGTACATGGCCTAGGCCCCATAGCAGCACAGCCTCCACACCTATATCCCATGTTGAGGGCACATCAGGACACTGTAGATGCTGATATGGATGGGCTGAATGGGCTAAAACAGTCCATAGAACATCATATCATTCATGCTCATGGAGCCCTCCATCCCCTGTGCTTGCTGTGGATTGTGCCAGTGGCAACATCTGAGGAAGACACCCATGTGGATGGGGACAAGCACAGTCAGCACAAATAACTCCGATTGTAAGGACCTGTTTATCAAACCCTAACACATGGCAGCATCTTTAATGGGTGCTGTTTGTTTATCTATTTATTTATTTATTTTTATTTTATGTTTGATAACCAGGTAAATAGACTTGTCCATAGTCTCTATTCAGTTATGACCCTCTATTCAGCTATGACCCATGCCCAGGTAGGCAGATACAAAAGAGAAAACAGTCGTACAATTATATAATATAAATATAGGCACAGATATGCAATCTAAGTATATACATATAATATATACACTAAGTACTAATTTTCATACGTTAATGAGTAATTAAGACAATAAAACATAGTATACATTTAGGTAACAGTCCAAAATCTATAGGTCAGTCACACAAAATATTAGTGGTGGAAGTAGAAGAACCGTTAGCCTTTATCTTTGAAGCATGTACAGGCAGAGACATTATGGAATTGTTCAGCAAGCGCTATCCTAAAATCAACACTAGATTCTATACCCCTTAAATGGGGGGTGGGGTGGAGAAGTCGGCTTCAGATGGCTAGTCCAAGTCTTGATAATACTCTTTCACCTAACTGCTTTAAAAGGTAGTTTATGAAGAGAAATATGGTCAGGCTGGGATTTTTCTAGGATATAGATTGGTTCTCTGATTGGGGGTGGGATTTTTTTCGAGGGGAGACAACATCCTTCATTTAAAATTGTATATATTACAGAACTGAGTAAATCAGTGGATCTTTCAGTTACAGGGAGCCAACTTACCTTCTGCAGAAGATGGCAGTGGTGAGTGCAGGATTCAGTATGAAGAGCGAGCCTGCAGATTTGTTTATAGTGGCTGTAGTCTTTATTTGTAATAGGTAGAATGGAAGGTCGGGAGAGGCAGACCATACTGGAGTTCAGGAAGAAAAATATTTTTATCTATGGCTAGTCAAGGGCAGTGCAGTGGTGCAGCTGTTAATGTTGTCACCTCAAAAAAAGAGGTTCTCTGCTTCAATTCTTGGCTGGGGTGCCTTCTGTCCAGAGTCTGCACATCCTCCCTGCAGTCACGAGTTTCTTCCAGATGCATCTGGACTGTTTCACCCCAGGCCTCCAGTGAAAATAGGCTCTGTCCTAGTTGGACTCTCCTGGCCAACAAATGCTAAATCAAAAGGGAAAGTATGTGAGAAATTCTGCAGTATAGTTTCAGTTGGTAACGGACTTTGCTCCCATTATTATTCGTATGGCTAGAGAATGTGAGAAAATGGTCAAGGGTAAACCTTTAGTATTTTATTCAGTAACACTGTATATGATGTTATTTTGGTGATCTGTTATCTTAGATGTAAGCAAATGAGAATATTTGCAAGGGAATGAGAATAGCATAGCATTATTTTTATGGTTCATCATCAACTTATCAGTTGAAGCAAAATGGCAGAGATTGGAGTAGGACTAACAAAGCTGGGTTTGCAGACTGTTGGGATATTTATTAGCTTGAAGTAGGAGAAGGTCATCAACAAAAAGAACAATGCTGAAGTGAGGTCATTGATGAATAATGGGAACAGAAGAGCGCCTGGCATTGAGCTTTGAAGAGCCTCCCATGTTAAGTGTGCCAAATGTGGACAATTGATTTTATAGTATGGATCTGAAATGTTTTATTCTCCTGATAATTTTGGAAAATTTAACAGAAGTTTGGGCAAAGTTTAAGTTTAGCAAACTTGCCGAGCAAAAGGTTCTGAATGAATGCCCTAGTCATATCTACAAAAAAAAAAAAAAACTATGCTGGATGTTGCAGTAGATAGATGTAGTGGCAGAGAGAAGAGCAGTTATGGTGCTGAAAAGCATTTCTGGATGCATGTTGTCTGTCTGATAGTAGGCCAAAGCTATTTATGTGCTTAAGTAGTTTTGTAAGATATTTTTCAAAGATTTAGTTAGAAAACAGAGTTTTATCTATGCAGATTCATACTCACCCCTCAACATCATCCATCTCTGCATAAGAATACCATACAGAAGACTCTGTTCCCACCTGTGACCACTCTCTATAGCTTCCCTCAATCAAAGAACCAAGACTAACACACACTCAATACAATGAGTATCCCCCATCACACACACACACACACACACACACACACACACACACACACACACACACACACACACACACACACACACACACACACACACACACAAATGGAGACACATGCTTGCATGCATGTACACACACACACACACACACACACACACACACACACACACACACACACACACTCACACAATATATATATATATATATATATATATATATATATACACACACACACACACACACACACACACACACACACACACACACACACAATTCACTGCTGCCACCTGTCACTGTGGCCCCCTATCTATGAATATGATGACAAGTGTCTAAGTGCTCTGCTATGATTATTGAACTTGGTTTTGCTGAAGAAATACTAATGTTTACTGCAGAGTAGATGAGGAACAACTTAAAGTAGTTGTCTTTGTGTCAGCTAATGGAAACGTTGAGCTGGAGTACACATGTTCTGCTAATTTGGGGGATTTTATCATTTCAGATGAAGTTGAGGAGGAATGTGAGAACAGTCCAAGCAAAGTCTGGCAGGAAACGTTGTGTGTGTGTGTGTGTGTGTGTGTGTGTGTCTGCTGTGAGTTGAACTTGTTGGTTGGAAATGACTATAGCAAATATGAATTTACATGGTAGTGTATTTTATATATTTAATTTTGAAGCAACGTATATCCAGTTGGACATAATCATGGTTAGAAGCTGATTTTATGGTGATAATTACAGTCAATTATATTTGCTTCTAGACAATAGTAGCATTTGATGTCACTGAAACGGTAATTGTATTCTGTTTAAAGCCAACTCTTTTGGAGAAGCTACTTTCTTTTTATACTTATATACTGTTTATATTTAATTTAATGTGGAAAGATTGTTTTAAATTGCAATTGAACATTATTGTAAATAAGTTCAAATTTCATTATTACTGGCGGTAGTTTGCTTTCTACATTAGTGCTTGGCCAATTCATGGGTTCAGTAACTTTGCGAATAAGATTAACTCATTCAGTCCCGATCAAGTTACAAAACTGTAAAACATGGAAGCTCTTCAGTAGACAGTGAGCTACAAACTGATATTAATTTTAAAGGTATGTCTGTAGTACTTGATTTTATATTACAGATTTATGAAAGAAAATGGCATTTTATTTGTCAGAAATTACTATTGCCATGGTCAAAGAAAGTGTTATATCTTAGTAAATATGCAAGATAGATCTACGATATAATTGACAGAACTGTTCACATTTTTATTAGCTTTTCAGTGATGTACAAAAATAGGGGGTAGCACATTGCTGTTTTATAATATTGCAAAATAGATCCAAATTATGCAAATAATATTTTTTCAATATTTCAGAAATATATTATTCTACAAAAATATGTTAGATGAAAGTAACCTTGGCAATATTATATTTAATGTTTTGTTCAAGATGGCACTATATTATCACCCATAGGCCATATAGCTTTTATGAAATTAATGCAACTATTAAAATATTGTAATAGTAGTAATTGTTTTACTAAACAAGCTTTATATCTCGGAACATGTTCACATTATCTACCACATTTTTATGTAATTTATTTATTAATACCCTCTGCTGGTACACACTACCACCAGCATGACAATACATGACAGTTTATTAATGTAAACATGGGAAATATCTCATATTTTTCATCTTCTTCATAGTTTTCATAACTTTAATCACTCCACGTCTGTACATTCCATGCTGCCATTTCACTATGCATGATTAACAAATCATTTCAGCTTTTAGAAGCCACTTTGCTACATTAGTTTTAGGTATGCATCTGTGACAAGACTTCAGTAATTAAGACTCTGAAAACACTGACTGTGTACTCATTTCCAGAGTATGGGAAATTCTCCTTATACGTTCATAGGCTCGTAATTGTATACTAGACTAATCATCACTAGACTCCTTGTAAGTCTAGTTGTGCAACCCAAATGTGACCTACAAATTTGATTTATATGGGGGGTGATTTACTGATAGCCTCTGTTCAGAGACATAGGCGCTAGACTACTGGTGAATTTCCAACTACCAATCTATTTGTCCAAGTTGTGCTTAACTAGGGATAGGGAGGAACTCTGCTTCACAAGGATGGGGAGCCTGTTCCAAAGAGAGGGAATTCCCAGAGAAACACATCTGTCTCTCCAACATGTCCTCTTTATGACACAGACAAGATTTTGATATAGTAGTTCTGATACTGTTTGTTTTGCAGATGCGCAAAAAAAAGAAAAACAAATCAAAAATACACGGTCACGAGATGCTTTGTACACCAGACAAAGACCACCTGTCTGAAGTCTGCATGATAATGAGTGAAGAGACAGATCAATATAAGACATTTTGTTTACTCCCTGTATTATTCTTGTAAGGAACCTTTGTGGACATTTCAGTTGCTGCATGTGTCTGTTCCAGTACTTACCAATGGGGGCATTATACTCCATGATTGGTAAGATGAGGGCCATGTACAGTGATACGATAATCTCTCTAGCCCTAAGTGCCATGTACTTACTGATAAATTGAGCAATACAGAAGGATTTTATTACTAACTTGGGCGCATGTTGGTCAAAAGCTAGGTTACTATCTACATGAGTTCCTGGATCCCTGACTAATAAATCATCTTTTAAGAGTGTACTATTGATGATATAGTTACCTGAGGTGGCTGACTTCCCAAAAGGTACTATAACATATTTCTTGGCACTGAGTTTTAAGCCATGGCTATGGAAACAGTGTTTGTCTGTATTACTTTCCTGAAGGATGTTCTTTTCTTGGGGGGATTCAATGACTGCTCCCAGTTTCCAGCCATCTACAAACATGGTCAGCCTGAGGCCTTTGTTATTGGCTTTGACCTCCGAGAAGTAGATGCCAAAGAGGAGCAAGCCCACTACAGAGCCTGGAGGGACTCCACTGGTGAACAGTCACCAGCTTCTTTGTGAAGGTGGCTTCACTGATCCTAACCTTTAGATGGCCTCACTTATCATAGCCTCTTGAATCCTATCCATAGCCAGCTAGCTATCTAGAATGTTATAAAGTGGCTTATGCCTAATTTTGCAAGTTTGTTGACATGCCCAAGTGGGGTATTCTATCAAATGCTTTAGTCAGATATTGGTGGACAGCATGAGCTGCTTTATATTAGTGATGTTTTCAAAGAAATCCACCACGTTCAGTAAGTATGACCTTCCTTTGATAAAGCCAAAATGGAATGTATCCAGTCTCTGGAGGTCCTTGCTCATAATTTCTATCAATAATTCTTTCCATGGGTGTGCAAATAAGACTAGTCAGATTAAGGGGTCTGTAGCTTCCAAGATCTGTTGAAGGTCCTGCCTTATGAACAGGAATGAGTGTTGCAGTCCTCCATTCTTGTGGCGCAAAGCCTGTTTTAAGACTGTAGTTACATAGTGACCCTGGGAGTCCTGATAAGTTGCATTTTAGTGTGTTCAGGAGGCATCTCAGTATGTTATTAGGGCCCATTGAGGCTGTGTTCGTGGCTTTAGCAAGAACAGCCAATACATGCTCCCTAGTTATAGTTGGAGGGGTTATGTTTCATGGTATTTCTTGGGGGATGGTTGGGGGTTATAGGGAGGGGTAAAGTTGGAACTGAATTTGTCCACTAACAAGTTTACTACATTACCAGGCTCGGTGAATGTGGGACCATTAACCACCAGTTCAGCACATTGTTGTGTGCTCCCCTTGAGATTTCTGATATAGCTGAAGAAGTTGTCTTTGTTTGATCTATTTAGCCATCTTACCTTGACTATTTAGCTTGATGAGAGAGTTTTTATCTTTATGACAATTACCCTTCTTGATCTTCACCACAATTTCTTTCCTTTTTTTTTTTGCATAGCCTGTTTAATTTGGAATGCCACCATGACTCTTTGCTTTGGCACCTAGTTCTGGGCTTACTTCTGGTATGTAAAGCAGCCTCTATGCAGCCATTGACATGTTTGTACGGAGTTTCTGAGAGCAATTCAGCATAGGTTGCTGTGTTCTTGGGTTCTGGAGGGGCATTGAGTTTTGACAAACAATCACTTAATTTAACGGTTTACCTTGGAATAGTTCCTAACTGTTACAGATTTTACTGTGATAACAGAGTTGATTTTGATTCCATAGGAGACAGCTATATAGTCAGACCTTACTAGAGAAGATGTGAAGCTGTGGGGGAGGTGTGCAGTATTCTCCCATATCTGTGAGTATGAGGTCCGATATTTTGGAGCCACTAGTGGGCATTTTTCACTATTTGGTCAAGAGTGTTTGTATGTTTGAAGTCTAGAAATCCCTGTGCCTGTAGCTTTGAGATCTTGTAGGATTTCAAGTCTATAGAGGAGTAACTAAAGTCTCCAGTGAGTAGGGTATTAGGTGTGATGATAAGTGTTTTCAGTAGGTGCAAGTATGCATTGTGAGCCTCTTGAGACATGCGGGTATCCTATAGCTGGCTAGGACGTAATAGTAGGGGATTTTGTCTGTGGTAATCTGCATGTGGATGAACTCCAGCACATCATCCTGTTTGACTACCCTAGAGGTATGCTTGCTATTGATGTATATTGACACACGTCCTCCTTTAGCCCTTGTCTGTGCAGCTACTGATCTAAAAGTCTTGAAGGCACTGAAACCTTGCACTGCTGGGGTACTCTATTTAAACCATCTCTCAGTAACTGCACAGATGTCTATATTCTAGAGTGTGATGTGGGCTTGGTGGGAGTGAAGTATTTTATTTAGGCTCCTGGCATTGAGCAGTAATACCTTGAGGTTCATTTGAGTCGATTTTGCTAAGTTGGTTGGTTTGTCAATTTGGCATTACTTAAAAAAGCACAATAGAGGTGGATAAAGTTTTAGCCAGTATTCAAAAGTATTTAATGCTGAGTATACTCTTACAGGATACACAGGAATTATGCTTTCCTGGCAATTATACTCTTGGAGGAATTAATGAGTGTTAAATGTCATGATGGAGGTTACAATGGACATTGAGCTATCGTTAAACAAAGAAATATATGTTATGGGACATTATGGTTGTTTTTTTTTTTATAGTCAAGTTCCTTTATGCTCGATGCTCATTTGTGTAAAAAGTGAAAATGCACAACTAAATAGCAATTTTTGCATGTTTGTGTCAAATGGGAGAATGCCCAGCTATATTCTTAGAACCAGGCAGCACTTAGGAGAAACAACTCAAATGATGCAGAAAAAAAATATGCTTGTTTCCTGCCTTTCCTGTGACTAGTCTAGTCCAGATACAGATTTGCTATATCCAGGACTGTTTGTAAGCTTCTGACACCCCCCAAGTTTTTCTGTGTTGGAGGGAAGCCTTCTAGCTTATCAGTGGGAGTGGTAAGCACTAGGTGGTTTCTGGCCCAGAAATTGAAGTTTATTGGCCGTTTGGGCAGTATTTCCATCTCTTTCAACTTTCTGGTCTAAAAGCCCATGTTTGCACTTGTTTCCCACCTTTCCTATAACTAGTCTAGTCCAGATACAGTTTTGCTGTATCCAAGATGGTTTGTAAGCTTCTGAGCCCCCCAATCCTTTCTGTGTTGAGGGAAGCCTTCTAGCTTATCAGTGGGAGTGGTAAGCACTACGTAGCCTATCTACCACAAGAGGAGTGGTTTCTGACCCAGAAATTGTAGTTTATTGGCTGATTGAGCAGTTTTTTTCATCTCTTTTAACTTTCTGGTTTAAAAGCCCACATTTGCGCTTGTTTCCCACCTTTCCTATAACTAGTCTAGTCCAGATACAGATTTGCTGTATTCAGGACTGTTTGTAACAATTCCTATAACTAGTCTAGTCCAGATATAGATTTGCTGTATCCAGGACTGTTTGTAAGCTTCTGAGCCCCCCAAGCCTCTCTGTGTCGAAGGGAAGCCTTCTAGCTTGTCAGTGGGAGTGGTAAGCACAAGATAGCCTATCTACCACAAAAGGAGTGGTTTCTGGCCCAGAAATTGTAGTTTATTGGCCGTTTGGGCAGTTTTTTTCATCTCTTTCAACTTTCTTAAAGCCCATGTTTGCTCCTTTCCTGCCTTTCCTGTAACTAATCTAGTCCAGATACAGATTTGCTATATCCAGAAGGTGCTAAAGTCTGCTCTTCAATTTTTCCCTTAGATCTGCTAGTTCTCTCCTCTCCTGCACTTTTGCTAGCTTATTAGTCTAGCACTTTACCATACTAGACTTCTTGTATCAATTATTGTAGCACACAAAAGTGCTACCAGCACTAAATGTTCTACAAAGAAACAGCTCCAGTACTTATTAATGCTCACCCCTCCAGGCATGTCTAAAGGTCAGTTCCCTGTGCTTTCTCCTATTGACCTGATGAACTTGGGCATCCTGAGGCAATATAGCAACTGCAACATGCACACCGACAACCCTCTCCTCTTTCTTCCCAACACTCAGACTTGTGAGAGATGCACTTATATATCTAAATTGGAAGCCACGCACTCTCCAGCCAAGACAAGAATAGCTGATCAAGAGAAGAAGGTCAACACTTGTACCACACCACATGGAACACATAGCCCGCTAGAATACACACCAGCACTGCCTTCACAAAAAAAGACAAACCACACACCCACCTTCGCGGAGGCTCTCAATAAAAATCTACCCAAACTGCAGAGACCTCCAAGGCAAAAACGCCCTCAACCACCATAACACAACACTAATCACGAGAGGCATAACTCTTCTAAACATTGTGCCACTCAACCAAAGCCCCTAAGGCAAAACAGCATGCCCAGCACACTAGTCATAGGCGACTCAATAGTGAGGCACACTGATGTCCCACTCACTAGGTTGAATAAGGAGAAAGTAACAGTTAGCTGCCTGTCAGGTGCCAGGATCTGCCACATAACGCACGCACTTGGGTCCCTCAACAACAAGTACAAACATGACTCTGTCATTGAACATGTGGGTGTGAAAGACCTGAGACATAATTCCCTAGACTACATGAAAAAAGGCATGGAGGAGCTCTCGGATTATGTAGCTAGGTGGGTATGACCCTAGCCCTGAGCAGCATCCTACCATCACCCGGAATGAGACCACAGTACAAGCTGAAAATGATTGATTTCAGCAAATGGCTAAGTTTCTGGTGTCATTCTAAGGGGATCCAGTATCTGTCTGCCTGGGATGACATGATTGACAGACCTTGATGCTTTGCCAGAGATGTGCTGCATCTGTCACCCCTGTGCTTCTGGATACTGGCCACGGCTCTTGCCACCCTACTGCCTTTTTTAGGCTGTTTTCCAAAGACCAAATTACCACCGTAACAGCTACAAACAAAGTCAATCTGAGGGTCATGCTGATCAATGCTAGAAGTCTAAATCTCAAAATGCACTCGCTTGAAGCACTCCTTAAAATGGAGAACATCGACATTTGTGCTGTAACAGAGACCTGGTTCAAGGCAGCAGAAAGCAACCTTGCACTACCAGGCTATAACTCATTCCACACATTTTGGCCCCAGAACTTGGACTGAAGCTCCAAAGGCAGTGGTGTTTCCATATTCATAAAGGATGTGTACACCTACTGACTGGTAGCCCAATATAATGCATCAGAGATACTTCAGGTGCAGCTAACATTAGGTAAGACAGTGATTCAGGTAGTAGCATGTTATAGGTCCCCAACCCTCTCATACTGGGCATATTCAACCCATCCATTAACTGGAAAACTAAACAACTACTCATGTACCAATACACTTACTAACATTTCTGAATTCATATTTTTTCCCTGACCAGCCCAGCTGCTCCCCCCCCCCCAGAGGTGGCAGCATCCTTGACCTGGTCATTACTAACATGGGCAACCTTTGCTCTACACCAATAGTCAACTTCTCCCTGGTTAGATCCAACCACAAACTAATCACCTTGGAATCCATCCCACCCCCCCCCACCCTAAAAGATTAAAACTTCTCCAAAGCTAACTAAGTCCCAAGACTGGAAAAACTCCCTTATCAACTTTAACAAAAAGTTGAGATCCTTCATCAAATCCTCTAAAGCTAGCTATGAAAACAGAATTGCAGCAGATAGTAAAGACAACCACAAGGCCTTCTATAGTAATTGAAGAATCTCCACGGCAATACCCAGATTTTCTTTGAGCTACTGCACAATGGTACCTCCTATACCGAGCCAACAGATTTTGCCAATATACTGGCCGACAGATTCAGTGCCAACTTTACCCTCCCCCCCAGGACCAATCACAATACCACTAGATTGCCAGACACCCAGTATTACTGCTGCACAGGTTAAAACAGCACTGTCCAAGGCCAAGAATACAGCTTCTATGGAACCTGCAATATCCCTGGCTGTGTTCTAAATGAACTACAGAGTGAACTGGCACCTCACCTCTGTGCCCTGTTCAATCACAGCCTCACCTCAGGCTTTGTCTCTACCAAATGGCGCACTGCTACATTCATCCTATCCACAAAGGAGGAGCGACTACAGACCCTGGGAACTATCACCCCATTAGCCTGACATGTCTGATATGCAAAGCTATGGAATGCATCATCATGGACTTAATAAACAAGGATATAGGGAATCTCCAAACTCTGAATCCCACACAGTTAGGTTTTGTGAAGGGTAGACCATGCCTGCTCAACTTGGTTGACTTCTTCGAGTCAGTCACCAGAACTGTAGATGAAGGCAAGGTGGTTCATACAACCTACCTTGATCTGGCCAAGGCCTTTGATACCATTCCCCAATCAAAAATCATAGAAAAACTCACTAAGCTAGGCATCAACCTCTATATCAGTAGGTGAGTTGCAAACTGGCTCACAGATAGAACCCACAGTGTGAAAGTAGCTGACTCCAAGTCAGACTGCTGACCAGTCATGAGTGGAGTCCCACAGGGATCGGTCCTGGGTCCTCTCCTGTTTGGTATGTACTTCTCAGAAGTCTAGGCCAACATGAAGGGACTCTGGCTGACAAAGTTTGCAGATGATTGCAAGTTGGGAGCCATTATTGACTCCCCAAGTGATGTTGACATCCTACAGAAAGGCCTCACTGAGACCAACGACTGGTATCAGAATCATAGCCTTAAGCTCAATGCCAAAAAATGTGTCTTCATCCCCTTTGGGAAAAGCCCAGCTCTTATGGATTACCACATAGATCATAGTCCACTGAACATAGAGATCCAGGAACACAGGTTGACAGCAACCTCTCTTTTGACCACCACATTGCCACTGTGGTCAGAAAGTCCTTCTATGTGGCACATCTCATTACTAAGGGTTTTGCATCTAGGAAGAAAGAGGTCATTGTCTCCCTCTACTCTTCCCTCATTAGGCCAATCATTGAGTGCAATGCTCCATTTGGCATGTACCTCACTAGACACCTGCAACAACCAGAGAGGCCACAAAAGTACCTCACAAAGAGGATCCTAGGCCTTAAACACTTGTCCTATATGGACAGACTCAAAAAACTCCAACTATTCTCTGTCTCATATTGTCTACTTAGAGGCGATCTCTGCTTGACTTACAAAGCCATGTCTGACCCAGCTTTGTTAGAAATGCTACATCTAAAGAAATCCCAATCCCTCTACACCACATGCTCCAGAGACCTCAACCTCATTACCACAATCAACAGAACATGCTGAAGGGACAGGTTCATAACCCAGAGACCTCCCCATGCTATGGAATGGACTTCCCATACATGTCAAACAGCACACTTCACTGGCCCTCTACAATGGAAATCTTGATGAGTGGATGGGAAATAGGAAATTCACCCCGGGGGTCACTCCAGTGGCTGTACTCGACAGTGGCACTGGGAACTAAGGTCGGGTGGCACACTGCCAGGGTAATCATATGGGCTAGGCTGGTAAAGGCTCCAGGGCCATTAGCCTAGTACACACCTATGAACCTATGAAAGAGGGGTATGTAAATAAGCATATATTGACATACAAATGAAGAAGCACACTCTAATGTGTGCATAATGTTGAAAAAATGGAGGTCACTGAAAACAGGTTGTGATTCACTGTCATGAGGCACAAAGCCACAGACTTACTGAGTATGAAGGCAAAATCATGTCAAAACTTACAGTATTGCATCTACAAAAAATATACAGAGCTGCAGCTGCTGTTACCTATCAGTGTTTGATTAATATAAGTGCCACTGGCAAACCCTCAGAAATGCAATGCTGTGGCAGTTGGTGCAAGCAGAAACTGTACCAACACAGGAAGAAATCTCACTGGCTGACAGACTAACAGCTCTACCATGTCTTTTTTGAGGACTAAGACATTTTTTGTGCACTCTCTGAACTGAATGGCCCTAAAACTGGATCTGAAGGAATGCATGTACTTCCCATGTGGTTGATACAAACTGGTATATGTAGCACTTACTATTCTAGCTACAAGGACCTTTGAAAGACAGACAGAGGTCACTAAGTAAATCATAGGCCTGAAAAATACTCAAAAAAGTCATAAATAAATTGAAGTCACATGTAGATAAGCACATCTGTTTCCCAAACATGGTGTGCCTGAGAAAGCCACCATCATGTGTGGCTTCTATGACATTGTCCACCTCCTCAAAGTTTGTTGAAAACCAAGAAAGGAACTTTCCAAGCACTGTTGAAATCCAATTTATTTAGCGCTTTCATCAGCATCAGTCAGCTGACTTCCTCCGTTATTGTCATTTGATTCTTGGTTTTTTGTGGCACCTCCTCAAAGTGCTGGGAGGATAAATTGCAATAAGGGCCCTACTTGGTATCAAAAGACAGTGGCAGATCAACCGGAAAGGCTACCACTCCATAAACTTGTCAGATAGTGTGCAATAAATAAGAGTTGATCACCAATGTGTCTGCACAGCACACTGAAATACCATTAATTCCTGCATGTAGCATACAAGTTATCTATATCAGCAATTCTTGTACAGGGACATTCCACAGGGCCACCTAGCAGGTAAGTACAGGCACACATGTATACCCTTATATTGCCAGACACAGACAGTATGTATACATGTCTCACTCTCTCCACGTATGTCTCTCCTGTTTTACAAATGATGTGGATACTGACTGAAGTTCTGACTAATGACACTGATAGAAAAACAACACAGCATGGCCAAGCTGCAATATAAAACCACTTATGCACAATATAGGAACATCACATAACACATTTTTTGGCCTGCTGAAAGCTTGGCTAGTTCCCAGACACATTTAGGGGGCAGTTTTGTATGGCCTTGCCACAGCCTGTAAGAGCTTTGCAGTATGCAACATGAACATGGCAAGACTATCAGGTAGCAGGCAGCCCTTCTGTCAAACTCCTTGAAGCTCTGCACATGCAAATGCAGCCCCTTTCGCAGCCTCCATTGAGTCATCCTCCATCAGATGTAATAGTGATGGGGACAGATAGCAACCAGTGGCTGCACTGCACCCCTCCAAGCAGCATCATATCCAGTATATGACATCACAGAAAAAGCAGTAACATCAAGTCCACCTCTATAAGCCCTGGCAGGTACACACTCACAGTGCAGTGTCACACAGAGCAAAATTATACATGCATCTTCACTTACACCATACAGGGAGGGAGATGGTGAGCTCACAGTCAACATTTACACAAGTGCCTATGGACACAAGGATACATGGCTGTCTATATTAGGGGGTTCTAGTCAATCATAGTTAGGATGTGGGCCACAGGGAGTTAGGGAATCAGTGCTGTATATGAGGTCCTTAGTGAACTGGTTTAATCGAGAACTATGTGCCTGTGCACTGTTGCTACTGCAATGGCATGTCTAGCAGGACTACAGTCCCCCATGATACTGATGTGGTAGTATTGGTAAAACGTGACTTGTAGAGGGTGTGTAGATAAGGCACCACACCATTGGCAACTCAATATCATGGTTACATACAGTGTGGAAGTGGGAATAAGATACTCCTAGTAATACAGGTGCAGACTATGTGACTTGAGATGGCAGTTTCATGGGTCCACAGTGGGTATGCACACACACACACACACACACACACACACACACACACACACACACACACACACACACACACACACACACACACACACACACACACACACACACACACACACACACACACACACACACACACACTCCAGGAAATAGACACTATTCATGGATGGTGCATGAATGGTTGCACTTGTTTTCATCTGCTGTGTGCCACTTTAGCTGTCAGGAGGTTTATGAAGGCATTATTTTTGCATGCCAGCACAGAGACATTGGCACCCCTGGAAGACACCCTCATGGAAGCTACAGACTACACCAATCATCTCCATATATGCATGGTAGCAGTAAATGGTCCCCAGACTATAACCCTGCACATCTGTTGATTTACTACAAGAGCTGCCTATATATCTAGAACTGGCTGTGACACCCTAAGGTGTCAGAGACCCTTCACAGACTTCCATATGGTGAGTATGACAGAGATGGCAAGCTCCCATACTGCACATCCTGTAGATTAGGTGTGACAGAGATCACATTGTCACACCAGATAATGGGTGTAGAGCCAGGCAGTAGGGAGATACACAATGTGAATGTGTCTTTGGACTGTGACTCACTCTGTGTGTAGGTAATATCATCATAACCTGTGCAGGTGTTATCCTCAGCTTGTTGCCTTTGCAGACCTCCTTCAAGTGTCACAGTAGCAGTGGTCTGTCATGGGAATATATGGAAATATACAAAATATGAAGTAACACAGTGAATATGACCACCTCTGCAATATATTACACCAGCGGATTGCATGAAAATGGCACAAGCACATGTAGGCAAGCAACTATCACATACCTGTGCAGGTAGGACCCTAAGTCTGAACATGTAATGTAGCTATTGGGCACATACGTGCAACAGTTCATTATGTTCTCTCATTTTCAGAACTCCAACTGTATTAGTCTGCACAATGTAGCTTGCTTTTCTAATAATATAGTTTTACTTCAAAGATTTTAAATATGTTAAAAGAAACTGTAGGTCAAAGTTGGTAACTGTTACAGACAAAAGAAGAAAATATTTATTTCTTCAAATAAGGCATACATTTCAGTTTCATTGAATTGTCTAATACTAAGATTAGTGTAACAAGGTTCAGTTTCACTGAATTATCTAAAAATATGATTAGCAGACTATTTAAATTATCTCAGATTCAAGGTTTTTGGTTTTGCAGTCCCTATGTACAAGTTATCACACAGAGATCATTACTGTCTTCTGTTAAGTCCAAATTAAAAAGATTTCTTTTTTTTTTAAATCACCAAATGAGCATATAACTTACCCTAGAACTTTTTTATACTGAATGAAATTAATTGTATCTTCCTTTGAGATATTCCCTGGGATTCATCAACACTCAGCTTCACACTGAGCCTACACAATGTAAGCATGTTAGCACGATGAGCAGCAGTGCTAATCGAATATGCATGCCGCTCATCATGCCTACACATGGGTAAGCACCTTTTTGTGGCCAGCAATAGTGTTTGTGGCCATGGATAGGTGCTTGCATGCACAAGCACAAAATGTAAACAAAACAGCTTGCTTATAGACAAAGGTAAGATATGAGCGCACGCTGTAACTTTGAAATATTAGGGGAAAATACAGTCAAAGAATTCCAAAGGAGGGAAAGTGAAATGTGGGAGCTGTACTTAAAGAATAATGCATAATTAAATAATAGGGAGGGGAAATTGGTAAAGTGTAGTCATATACCACAGTCAAATGTTCTGAAGAGTCACAGAATATTTCTACCATAAATCCTACTATAACTGATGTGGTGATAACTAAAATGTTGATAACAATATGGGTGGAATGCATATTAATAAAAATGGATGCGCTAATAAAGGATATAATAGGGGCATAAAGCTGTAATGTAACAAAGGGGAGTTAAAATGTGATATACATGTTAATAAAATGCTGAGTTCAAATAACAGTTAGCAAGGACAGACAATACATTATGGGATGGATGTATAGACTGCAGTTTTTGCATATGCGATATATATGCAGTGAATTCATGCAAGCAAGCTGACACCACTGCTGTATTCTGTACCTCAGCATGTATGCACAAGAACAAATGGACCTTACAGTGTAATGCCATGTACATCAGAAATAGACATATTTTTGCAAAGAAATGTCAGTGGTACCTATAGGAAAAGAGTTTATCACAGAGAAGCATGTAATAGATAAACAAGTGTTGTATAGTCATGTAAATGCTAAATGTTAATCTAGTAACACATGACATACATAAGTGACAAATGACAACACATATCAGATGACATTTCATGATTTCAAGTTTTCCATTAGTAATGTGTAAACGTCTCAATATTTGTTATACTGGGAATGCTCACATGGAATTACAGGGAACCGTAACATAACAGCAGTTCAACAGCACCAACACACAAGGGACTGTTGTACCAGAGGACCAGTCACAGTTTCTGATGGTGTGGCTTCATACCATCCAGTAAGAAATGTTTATGGAAACCAGCATCTGCCATTAAACTGTATAGAGGAATGAAAACAATAGTGGTAATAAAGAAAAGTCTGGATGAAGATTCGTAGATTCACAGATTCATAGATTGTTACGTGGCTAATGACCTGGGGAGCCTTTCTAAGCCTAGCCATGTTTTCCCAAAAGAACAATGATGTCCTGTATTCAAATAGTACATCAACGGCCAGGCATTTATAAGCTACCTCTGTCCATAAAGGACATGGGTGCCAGGCCCAGTGTAAATTTCCTATTCCCCATTCACTGGTCTAGGTTGCACTTAAACTGGCTAATAGACAAACTGAGCTTCACAAGGGGCAGTCTCTGGGAAACACATCTGTCTCTCCGGCATGTTTTGTTTAAGTCGCAGAAAGAATTAAGGTCTATAGACATGTAATGCAGAGCATAATTCTTCTGGAAATAGGCAATGTCTGTGAGCAAAGAATGACATAATAAACATTTGTATCATGTAATATCCAAACACATGCCAGGACAGATATCAGAGAGATGCATAAAAATTATGGGTGCCACAGAAATATGCATATCAGTTATGTCATGAAGAACATCCTTGAAGGGCTTACAGCACTTTCATATCACAAGGTTATGGATACCCTACCTTGTAGGACTAGACCTGAAAAAGGTGGCTGTCTGACTGTGCCATAATCATTGTCTGTGTGTAAACCACTGCTGTCTGACAGACAGATGTTACCAGATTCTCCTGCCTATTACACTAGACTCTCTACAGACCTCTATATTGACTGCATGTGCCACATTAGCTAGAAATGGAGGTTGTGACAAATAATTGAAATGAATATGAACAATCAGATTTAGTCAGAATGCTGAAGCAGAGCTATACATGTTGTTGTTCATACTACAGTGAGCAATACCATATCAATGCTTCTTTGACAAGTAAGGTGTTTCCATTGTGTAATACATGCACTGTCCCAGAATTGAACCACAGTCTGTCTGTGCAGGAATGTTGTAGAAACCTGATCTCAATGTGTGTGCCACAGGAGCAGTCACATCATGACATACCTCAAATAACCATTTAACTGCCATGTAATTACAACTTGAGTTGATATATCATTGGACATCATAAAAATGGACATGGATAACTAAAAACAATAGTGTTTATGTAACGTCAGTGCAGTCATGTTATGTTACCCTTTCATGAATAGAACAGCAAGCTATGTGACTCTTCTGAATAATGACATGTGGATGAACCACATACCCCATAGTAGAAGTCATAACACAATTGTGAGACTCTGCGTATGCTAACTAATATTAATCGGATGTGTGTGTGGTAAACAATCTCTGAGATAAAAAGGGATGCTGGAGGCCTCTTCCACTGTAGATGGACACATTATAACTGTGGTGGATGCCATTCACGTGTTACAGTATAAGGTGCAACAATACTAACAGGCACTGAATGTGGATGTTGAACACATGAGCATTTGACAACAGAAGATACATGATGTTGTACAGGATGAATGTGCCACGGTAGAAGTGTCACTACAATTATGAGATATGTTGGTATGTTAAGGCATTACATCATGTTATTGCTGCAAGGGATATGTGTGCCTATAAACGCTATATGAATGTCACCTCTTTCCCTCATGTCAGAGGATAATGCTTCCTACATACAGTATGTTAGGTAAGGAAAATGTAATCACCTGTCATCATTACTGTGAAGAAAAGCAGTCCTTTGTGAGGAATTATAATAGCTTTTTGTAAGAGGAATCAACATCTATATGTATACACAGCAGATGTATTTGACAGTGTTAGCAACATGTACAGTCACAATAAGACTGACATAATGTAGTCTGAGCAGTAATGGATGGATTTGAACTAACTACCTAAGATCACAAGCTACAGATTAGTACCAAAATCGCAAGTTCCACATGACATGGTGAGGTACAACTGAGAGAGAGAGAGAGAGAGAGAGAGAGAGAGAGCTGTGTATTGAACCTCCTACTAATCTAGAGAGCACAGCATTATTCATAAGCACCACAAGAGACGGCTGACTTTATCATGTTGAAATAGCGCATTTGTACTTCTTGAAAATCCACTGTTTGGAACAGATGGTGCTGTGCAACAAGTGCATAGGGCATAGTACATGTAACATCACTATGGTTGTCACATATAATTACATACTTCTCTGCTAACATTTAGATACTGTCATTCAAATACATTGCATTACTGTGAGGGGGATTGACATGTTTCACATTATGGGATGCCATAGACAGCTGTTGTAAACCAGTGGATTATCACTCAAACTTTCCTTGCAACCTTCATGGTGGGATGACTGCACACTTGTAAAGTCTCAGACTTGCACTATGTGCATTGACAAGACAGACATGCAAGTCGTACATAAGACATTGCACTGCAGAATAACAATGATGGATTATATGACAATAGTTTAACCAAACTTGAAACACAGTTGTAAGTGTAAATACTGTAGAGCAGATATACATTAAGCAAATTAATTAATTGAGTCAACATTATTCTGAAATCACAATAACCTATTGACAAAATTAATACAGACATACAAAATTTGTGCAATGTAAAACAATAATCATTTGATTTTCTTTTATTTTCTGTTATGCTTTGAACACAGCACTGCCAAGCTGAATTGCTCTGCTGATGGCACAGTATTAGCGCATGCATAATCATATCTTGAAGTGTTGAGCTTAGAATGGACTTCACAGTACTCTCTGTGTAGCTCTGCGCTGACTGATACTCAAAGATCTGTACAAAACAGGCTTCACAGTAGGGTGCAGGCACATTAATATAACAGCAGGATAATGATGTGTTAAGGAAAGATGTAACCAGCATTTACAGCCACAGGAGTCCGACAAACCATTTTTATACATTTTTTCATCCATCTGGATTTGAACCTTTAGAGCATTCCAAGAAAACCATTTATACCTGATTATTATCTAAGCACACTACATTGGAAGTCATACTTCTGATAATTCACATCTGACAGCAGATTTCTGCAAATATGAAGATATGTATTCATCTTAATTTTCACATTGAACATTATAATCTGTACATCCAATTCTTCTGCTTGTTGAAAAGTACACTTAACTTAATATACATAGCAAAGCACCACAGCACAAAGCACAGCAGAGTGATGCAACCGAAGGCAACAAAATCACAAGCTATTGCCATAAGCTGTATGCTTCCAGTTAACCTTAGTTGCATGTGTTGCCCGGGGCCAGACATTGCACAAATGCAGCGGTGGAAGAATAATGATACACAAGGGAGAAGATACATCAACAGGGTGCTATGGAAGCAGAGACAATGTATCCTATGACAGAAGAAAGACAATGATGACTCATAGCAATATATAACCAACAGGTACACATAAAATAATGTATAAAAACAGGCACACTTAGCTAATGGTTAGATGAGAATGCTTGACAGTAATACAAAAATCTATCTACACATTTGAACATTATCTCATTATGGCAGAAAGAATTACTATTGTATAACACTTAAATTACATAAGTGCAACAAATGGCAACTTACTGAAGTAGAAGACATGAATTGAGAGAGATAGAGACAGATGTAGAGAAGAATAAGAACCATATGTTTTGTGGGACATGTAGGAACATCTGTATGGTGTGTTAATCTTACTTGTTAAATCATCATTCATCTGTCATATTCTGTACAATAAACTTCTTACTATAGCGACAAGTAAGGGGAGGGAGAGTGCAAAAACATGGACATAGCAGGATAAAGTTGCCTTAATAACTTTCCCTGTTGGTGCTGCATGTTGTATATTGAGAGGAATATAGACTTTTGCAGTTAAAATATGAAAGTAGTATGAAATGGTATAAATGAATAAATTAACCTACAGCTGTAATTTAACCCAAGACACTTTGCAAAAACAACAGTGTATAAACAGTGTAATTATCTTTACAAGCCATACTGCTCTATAGTGAAGAGATTGTTTGGATCCAGAGAGCTCAACATTGCTTAATAAACACAACTTTTGGAGCATTATCTATATTCTACACTGCTGCGTTGTCAAGGAACATTGCTATTTCGTACATAATGCTTTTAATGTAACATTAAAGGGTGAATTGCACTGGCCACTCAAAAAATAATTTGTTTTATCTTAATGTTTTTTCATTATCCCTTTCTTTTGGCATAGCTCAAGTATATCAGTTATGTCTGCATTATCAAAAAGTATGCAACAGAATTGGATGGTGCAGCACTGTAACAGTTAGTGTTGTTGCCTCACAGCAAGAGGTTCTCCAGTTTGATTCTTGGCTGGATGCACTCTGTGTGGAGTCTGTATGTCCTCCCTGTGTTTATGTGGGTTGCCTTTGGGTGCTCTGGTTTCCTCCCACATTCCAAAGACATGCAGTAGGTGGATCGGACACTCTAAATTGCCCTTAGGTGTGAGTGTGTGGTGCACTCTCTGAGGAGACTATGGAAACAATGAGTGCTGATGGATGCTCTTTGCCTGATGTGCTGCATGCACGAGAGTGAATCCAGGATCCAGAATACTATCTGACCTTCATTTTTTAGGTTGTATTTAATTGCTGTTTGCACAGTTATTGCAGATGAGTGTATTATAACTTTGTGGCAAGGTGTGGCATTTTTACCTGTGTTCGCAGAAGGAAAACTTTGGTACATTTGTGACTTCTAACTGACTGCCCTCGATAGCAGTGGTGATGGCATTTATAATACTTGTCTTACATTTCTAATGCTACATTGTGAATTTTTATTGTTAACTTTGTAATGTGTTACACAGTTAAACCTGTGTCATTTGCATTGCAAAACTGTTACAGATTGTTTTGATATTTGATTTAGCGTTTAACACAAGCAAGGAGAGTGTGTTGAGCAGATGGAAAGAGTACTTTGAGGGGTTGATGAATGAAGAGAATGAGAGGGAGAGAAGGTTGGATGATGTGCGGATAGTGAATCATGAAGTGCAGTGGATTAGCAAGGAGGAAGTAAGGATAGCTATGAAGAGGATGAAGAACGGAAAGGCTGTTGGTCCCGATGACATACCTGTGGAAGCATGGAGGTGTTTAGGTGAAATGGCAGTGGAGTTTTTAACTAGATTGTTTAATGAAATCTTGGAAAGTGAGAGGATGCCTGGGGAATGGAGAAAAAGTGTTTTGGTACCAATTTTTAAGAATAAGAGTGATGTGCAGAGCTGTAGTAACTACAGAGGGATTAAACTGGTCAGTCACAGCATGAAGTTATGGGAAAGAGTAGTGGAAGCTAGGTTAAGAAGGGAGGTGATGATTAGTGATCAGCAGTATGGTTTCATGCCAGGAAAGAGCACTACAGATGTGATGTTTGCTCTGAGAGTGTTGATGGAGAAGTACAGAGAAGGTCAGAAGGAGTTGCATTGTGTCTTTGTGGATTTAGAGAAAGCATATGACAGGGTGCCTAGAGATGAGTTGTGGTATTGTATGAGGAAGTCGGGAGTGTCAGAGAAGTACAGAGAAGTATGTAAGAGTGGTACAGGATATGTACGAGGGTAGTGTGACAGCGGTGAGGTCTGCGGTGGAAGTGACAGATGCGTTTAAGGTGGAAGTGGGATTACATTAAGGATCAGCTCTGAGCCCTTTCTTATTTGCAATGGTGATGGACAGGTTGACAGACGAGATCAGACAGGAGCCCCGTAGACTATGATGTTTCCAGATGACATTGTGATCTGTAGTGAGAGTAGGGAACAGGTGGAGGAGACCCTGGAGAGGTGGAGATATGATCTAGAGAGAAGAGGAATGAAGGTCAGCAGGACTAAGACAGAATATATGTGTGTGAATGAGAGGGAGGACAGAGGGATGGTGAGGATGCAGGGAGTAGAGGTGGCGAAGGTGAATGAGTTTAAGTACTTGGGATCAGCAGTTCAGAGCAATGGTGAGTGTGGAAGAGAGGTGAAGAAGAGAGTACAGGCAGGATGAAGTGGGGGAGAAGAGTGTCAGGAGTGATTTGTGACAGACTAGTACCAGTAAGAGTGAAAGGGAAGGTCTACAAGAAGGCAGTGAGACCAGCTATGTTATATGCGTTGGAGACAATAGCACTGACAAAAAGGCAGGAGTCAGAGCTTGACGTGGCAGAGTTGAAGATGTTAAGATTTGCACTGGGTGTGATGAGGATGGACAGGATTAGGAATAAGTATATTAGAGGGTCAGCCCAGGTTGGAAGGTTTGGAGACCAAGCCAGAGAGGCAAGATTACATTGGTTTGGACATGTGCAGAGGAGGGATGCAGAGTATATTGGGAAAAAGATGCTAAGGATGAAGCTGCCAGGTAACAGGAAAAGAGGAAGGCCTAAGATAAGGTTTATGGATGTGGTGAGAGAGGACATGCAGGTGGTTGGTGGGAAAGAGCAAGATGCAGAGCACAGGAAGAAATGGAAACAGTTGATCTGCTGCAGCGACCCCTAACGGGAGCACCCGAAAGAAGAAGAAGATTTAGAGTTTAATTGCAAAACTGTTATAGATTGTTTTGATATTTGATTTAGAGGGTTTTTTGGGAGGGGTGTCCGAACTTATGTGTAGTCATAAGGAGCATTAACTTTTAAATTCTTGTGTGCATGATGGATGTACATATTCATACATAATTGAGTTCACAGCCATCTTGACTGTGTGTTATATATTTAATTATGTGTCTGTTTTCTGTTTCATCTCATACAGGGATATGGCACCCAAGAAGAAATCTGTACCTCACAAGTCACCATACACTGATGCAGAAAATGAGGTAATTATTCAGGCCTTACTTTGTCATAGAGCATTTCTGTTAAGGAGAGGTAGAGGTGATCACTCTGCCAGAGACAGGACATGGCAGCAGGTGGTCGACAACATCAGTGCTGTGGGAGGGCGTGGGAGAACTTACTCAGAGATTCAACAGTGGGCAAGTGATACAATAACCTCTGCCTGCTATAGAGCAGCTGCAATTGGCTGGAAGCAGGTGGTTGTGAGATGTGGTTCTGCTATCAAACCGCCATTAATGGAAACAGTGGAGTTGCTGTCCACTGTGAGAGATTCAGATAGTTCGCAGAGGGTTCACACAGAATCCTTGACTATTTTAAGTGAATAGGATCTTTTATTTCCTAACAACAACAATAATTAACAAATACTGATGAATGAATGATACTCATACCCACTCACTCAAGGCCATACCTACCACCATAACAGGAGCAGACCTAAAGAGTATGTAAACCTACGCACACACGCCCACTTGATTACATGATTGGTAACATCCCCAAGCTCAGCCCACAAAGGATACAATAAAAAGCCTTGGTTCAGCACTGCATACTCAGTCATTTAAGCGGCACTAAATCTGCCAAATAAAGAAATCTTAATGCATGAGAACTGAGCATGAGTATTTCTTTTACTGAGCTTAGGACATTTACCTGCCAATGCTCTAAGGACCGAACCAAGCAACATCAACAGCAATTTCTTAAGAGAGGACCGACCAGCTGAAATAACTGTCTGATCAGGTGATAGTCAGGAGTCATTCCCACCTTTTGCAAGTTGCCTAGCTTCCAATTACACATTACATTTCCCTCATTATACAGCCAAAGTCATACGGGACATTACAGGCATACATTAAATTAGTCTGTGCATATTTCACATGGACTATAATTGGGTGGTTATTTGACCAAAACGGATTTTAAGAAATGTAAAAGGGGGTATAGGGGAGGGCAGATCTCTTGGCATCAAATGCTGATATTGTACTACTCATGAATTAGCAGCTGGTCTGCACCTAATGCTCAGAAAGATTCTGTGGAGGGATGGCATATTGATGGCAATGGGGCCAGTTGATTGCGTTTCAGTCAACCCACAGATTTTAGTGATTTTTTTTTACTTCATGTTTTTGATGTCCTGTGCTGGCCTTACTGATGTGTCATGGCATTTATCTTTAATCTCCACAATGAGGCAGAAGGAGATAATAGAATCCTAGCCAGTAACACCCTTAAGGCAAAAGTGGATTGTCCCCTTAGCCCCACCCATAACCCTCAAGCCCTCTTATGGCATGGAGTGATGTTAGTGTGGTTAACACACACATGCTACTTATATACACACCCTTTCTTGCAGAAAATGTATTTATACTTCCTACTCACTTTCTTTGTTTCAGCTACAGCATTCTAGTCAGGGACTATAGCCAAAAAGGAAGGCCATGTTCACCCACACATGTGCAAGCCAGCATTAAGCTGCTCATTTATACCATTGCCCTTCTCCCACCATGGTCTGGTTCCCTCAGAGCCCAAGTCTAATACTTCATGCCTGGAACTACATAGATTCCAGTTGGAGAGTTGACAAGGACTCCACAATGATATGTACTTAATAATGGTAACTCTGGTTTTGAATATCACCTGATGTATCAAAAATTTCTACTTACAACTTTAAAACTTGTAAGAACACATTAAATAAATTATACAATAATGGATACCATGTGCATGGATATAACATGTATTATTGTTAAACAGAAAGTATAAATAATATTGAACCAGGATTGAATCCTGATCTTCAGTTATTGTCTGAGTTGAGTATGTACTCCATGTAGCTTGGGGTACTTTATTTTCTCCCCACTACCTCAAATCATCCTGTTTTTTTTTTTTTTTTTGTGCACTGTCACTATATTTTGCATTTATTCTTACACTCGTAACCAAGTCCATGGCTTGAAAGGTTCCAGAAAGGATCAGTTCACTAACTTGGTTAACAAAAAAATAAGCAAACAAACATTTAAAACCAACTGTTATTTTATAAACCTTTTGGAACATTTTGAAAGATTATTTTTGATAGAAAAGGAGGAAAGAAATGCTTAGTAACAGTACTGTAAAGGTCTGTGGGTAGAATGCAAAATGAAGAAACTAAACAAAACACAGCAAAATCCACTTTTGTATGAGAAATCTTCTTTAATTTAAAACCCAGGAGGTATTCAGACATTCAGATGGTATGACAAAGAAGCAGTTATGCAGCCAATTTGATGACTGAGAAAGTAGTTCCAAATGTTCACTAGGTTTTGTCAATGATCTAGAAATATTAATAACAGAACCAAAACTAAAAAAAAAAAAGAATGTGCAGTGTTTGTGTTCCCATGAAGAATTAAACATGAAAAGTATGCAAACTCCTAAAACAACAGAGAAAAGGAGTATTTTTTTTAGATTCATGCACAACTGAGGAAGAAACAATGAGGCTTTTTATTTGCTCTTTTATTATGGACATTTGGAGTTAAGATACTAAGGAAAAAATGGAAATCAATATAAAAATGTATTAGGAGATGCAAATTCACTGAGTAATTATATTCAAAAATATAAAGCCGAGATCCATAAATGTATTGTGTGAACTATCTTTTTGCTATTGTGTCACACTTTTTAAAGTGCTAGGCTCATGAAGCTAAATTGTTTGTCTTCTGTGAACATCCCGACTCACCAGAGGGTTAAACAGCTTAATCAGAATCACATGGTATGTAACTGGAGACTTTGGGAATCACACCTATATGCTGAATATGCTTCAAATGCAGCTCATTACTGTATCTTCTAAGCAACAGAAAAAAATCATTTGGGATTCATGAAACTTTTGTAGTCTGACACACATGAACAGCACACAGAACAATTTTATCAGCATGGAAGGAGTAATTTAGGAAACTGTAATGAAAGATTCAATTTGAGAACTTCTTGAAGCACAAAAAAGCTATGTGACACAAGGTGTTAAATGCTGGCATATGTCAACACATCTGACTAGTCCCCAGTAACTGAAACTTGGCATCTAAAAGAGATAGAATATCTGTTCTTAATGCACATATTGCAGCTGATTGCACCCTAACCCAGATTTTTTTTCACTTTTTTTCACCAGATCATACTATCTGCTTCTTTGTTATTACATCTTCAGTATGAAACAGTACAAAGTTAAAAAAAAAAAATGAATTTTTAGTCTAAACAATTTTATGACTGTAGTGGACGTGGAATAAAATGAAAGAACTACAGGTACCGTACCTTGCAATATACATTTTCCTTGCCAAGAAATTTTCAAATGTGATAGTCAAAAATGATGTAAGAACAAGGAGGCACGTTCCTAAAGAAAGTATCATGAGATCTCATAGGATCAGAGGATCATAGAATCATAGAATAATAGGAAATTACTAGGCTATTAGCCCTGAGGTCCTTACAAGCCTAGCCAAGAATTTAGCCCATGTTCCGACAAGTCAGCATCAGATGCCCCTGTCCAGCAGGATCACAGGTGGAATCCCTAGGGTGTATTTTCTGTGCCCCATCCAGTTATCCAGGTTGCACTTAAAAAGGGTTAATGCGGTACTGTGTGCTTATCCACAGAATGGGGAGTCTCTGGGACATAAATCCGCCCTGCTAACAAGTTGTATTGATGTCACAGACCGGGTTGAGTTTGCACGTGCGGGTTATTCGAGTGGAGCTTGACTTGCTGATATGCAGCAGTCCCATCAAGGCGGGGTCTGACATTACTTTGTTTGGCAGACAAAGGTCACCTCAGAAAAGTCTGTATGAGACTGAGTAGAGGGACAGGGCTTTTAGCCTATCTGTGCAGGGTAAATGTTTGAGGCTAATAGCCCTGTCCCTCTACTCATCTCATACAATCAAAGCATGGTATGTAATGAAGAAGCCATCTGGGGTAAAATGTCACAACTGGGGAATAAATAGTTAAGTCATACTTTTTAATACAGGAAAGTATGGGGATAACGTGGGGATGATAATGATCTCTTGTGATAGGAAACGTTTAAGGTGTAATTGTCATTTATATATGGTGCAGTAAAATGGAATGAGTCAGAAAGAGAGTTACAAAGTTCATAAAGTCCATTAAGTTGTTTCCTGAGTTCTAGCATAACAGCCAAAAGGGAACTCAGGCAAGTGAGCTCAGCTGGCCCCAAAAGGGGCTATTGTTATATGGTGTCTATAGAAACGATGCAGAACTTATTGCATACAGCCCAAAGTGAGTATTATGAATTTGGTTTTGAGTATAATTCAAGGAATGTTGACATTGTTTATGGCACCTTCTTGCTGAACACTTAAAATATTTAACTTAATGAAACTGAGATGTGGATTCATTTCCTGGAACGTGTAAGCATTAACTATAGTACATATGACATTCCATGCTGGTGATTACTGAAATTTTGCTGAGATACCACATACCCAGATTTATATTTGTTTAAATGTTGTAAACCTGCCAGTATTTGCAAAATTTCTTTGAAGAAGTTGTGTACTAACAAACACTGATGACTTTTATTGGGAAATGTTGTGTACTATGAAGCACTTTTTTGTGGCAATGTGAATGAAAACAACCTTGTGAAGTTTGATTAGGCCTTGTCAGATGTAACAGATTAAGCAACATGAAGTATAGAGGAAGCAGAAGAAGCCCTTTTCCAAAGTGTCACAGACCTACAAGTATCACAACAAAGTATGGCTACACAGCAAGAAAAACACAGGCAAATGCAATAAAGTATGCAAGAGGATATGGCTGCAATACAAAAACACAGCAAATGTCACTGTACAACAAGAATTTACTCTACCCAGCACACAATAAATGAGAAGATACAACAGCACCTAATAACCACACAGTGTGACCTTAACACTGAAACATACTGAATGGTACTATGGTTAACTCTCTTTGAAAAGAGAAAGAGAGCGTGAGATGTCCAAAAATATGGCAGCTACACTATTTAAAGTCAAAGAAAGACAGTGCAGTCCTCCTTCTTTAAAGACAGAGAATGAGAAGAAAAAAAAAAGGAATGAAGTAAAAGCTGCATCTGTTAAAGGTAAAGATTTACAGAATCAACATGAACAGTACTGAAATGGCCAGGCTATGTAGGGTCAGAATGACAGAAATTAAAAAAAAAGACAAAGCATGGAAGGAGAGGAAAGAGAAATGGTGACTGCGCCTGAGGGAGAAAAGAAGAGCCAAGTCTGAACCCTGATTGAGCTTGTAGAATTATAGGGAAGAGAGATAATGTAGATCTTACAGCTGGTCAACAAAATTCTTTCTGACTTGAAAACAAAGTGCCAAAACCTACACGTTAAAAGTGATTTCAAAATAGAACACCCTTGAAAGAAGTCGAATGGTTAAAGGCCCAGCACACTGACACTAAAAACAAACATAAAAATTATGAAAGGATATTTGCCCATTACAGTGATGTGGTTAAAGATATCACTGACCTAAAAGCATGTCAAGCAAAAAACAATATACTTTGGCCTAGTTTGTATAACAGAAGGAGTCTGACTGAGGAAACAAAAGCAAACAAGGTGGTCTAGGAAATGGAGTTTTCTATGCTATGATGTGGGTGTGATTAAATAAAGATATGTAAGAAAAATAAGTTAGATGGATTCAGCAGATACAGATTTTGAAGAAATGTGTAAAAATGAAGGAAAACGTTGCTAATGTTCTGGATAAAGATAAAAGAAGATTGCCCTGCAAGGTGAATGAAGTAAGTGTAAAATTCTGAAGGCTGAAGATAAATCTTATATCAAAGCACATGAGGAATTTGGGGTATTAATAAAAGCTAATTCATGGAAACAAATAGTAAACTAAAGAAGTATGAATAAACCATTGGTTCTCATCCTCAACTGATACAAGAAAATCAGAATTCAAACCATAAACAGGAAACAATGACCCAGGTGGTAAAGCAGAGAGTAGCTGAGAGAGAGAATGTGAACTTAAGAAAAATACAGCTTCATACGAAACTACTTAAGAACCTAAGGAAATTATGCAGTGTTCATAGTAATTTAGATGTGTTTAATTTGAGCCTATTTCAGTTACAAAGTCTAACCTAGAAGACTATCTGTGTATCATGCTATTTATTCTGAGAAGAGCTTACATAAATCACACTAGAGACATTGAAAGTTTATAGGGAAAAAGATATCAAAGAATTACAATTCCTATGCCTGTATGCAACAAGAAGAAAAAACGCTTCCTGTCCAAAAAAAAAAAAAAAATAGAGCAGAAGAGACTGCCATCATGGAAATGAATTCATTTTATTGAAAAGAATTCTACAGCTGAATGTGTGGTAGTTAAACAAAGAGTTGTTGCAGAATTTGAAATTCTCACTGATGAAAATACAAAACCAAATTCTGAACTAAATAATGACCCGGATGGAAATCTGAATCTGAATTTGATCCCTTTCTGTCATAGATCACTTTGAATACAAGAATTAGACAGATGTCAAAAAGCAAAAGCTGAGAATGAAGGCATGTTTCAGAGGGAGACAGATGAAGGGTTTTTTTTTTCCTATGACAAGCTGAATCAAGAAACTTCTCATCTCCATGTGATGAACAAGAATGTGTTGCAGAGCTTAGCAAAACTGAAACCCATAAGAGCAGTCCTGAAAATGAATTATAACAAGCTACTCTTCCCCTAACAGAAACAATTCTCACAAGAGACCATAGGCCAAACCAATCTTATATTAACCATACAGAAACTTTGTTATAGGCATAGAAAGAACAAGTTAGTAACTGTATGATAGCAAACACTGCTTCGGACAGATGCCCAGACTAAAGGAAAATAAATGAAGTTCAATATTCTGAGACATCTGCAGCAAGATATTCCTCATGTTGTCTGTGTTCCAATGTCTGATTGTTTTGAAGAGATGCTTCAAACATATATGGTCATAAAAGACTTGAGTGCTTAATTTGTACAACTCTTTCTTATTCAGACATCATGTTTCCAGCATAGTCAAGAAATCCTTCTGTCTTTCTCAGTTAATTTCCCAGGAAATTGCTTCAACATCCAAAGAAGTCATCTTACCGTTGTATTCTTCCTTAACAGATCCATCATCAAATACAATGCAAGTTGTGTAGCTAAGGAGGGGTAAAGCGAGCACTTGCCTGTACACAAAAAGTGTTAGGGCATGAGATCGACCATCCAGTCCTGATTGCTCTTTAGTGCATACTTGATTTTACAAGCCAGTATTATATTTACAGTCAAACCTGAGGACTGCAGCACTCTGTGAGTGATCTTAACTGTAGGAACTACTTGCTACACTTGTAGCAAGCAGTTTGCTACAAAAAAATATCTATCTGTCTATCTATCTATCTATCTATCTATCTATCTATCTATCTATCTATCTATCTATCTATCTATCTATCTATCTAATATATCTATGTATCTATCTGTCTGTCTATCTATATTTTAATTAAAATCAGAGAAAGGAAAGTTGGGGACAGGGTGCAGAACCATAACATTACTAGCTCCTGCATTTCAGGAGTCCCAGGTACCTGATCACACGTGTTTTAAGCAGAGGAGAGATTGGGATGGGATGTGAAAACAAGATCAGGTTAGCTGGGGGTCTGCTTTTGTTTTACTCAACTGCTGAAGGCTGCAGTATTGAGGAATGACTCCTGGCACTGGATAAGTGCAGTGCTTCCTTTGTTTGTACAAATCCAAACATGTCACTCAAACTGAAAAGGCCCCAATGATTTTAACCAGAAATATTAATGGCCTCAAATCCTTCCATTTTCCTAATAGATTAGCACAACTATCCTTATACCCAGTAGCCCATCAACTGCTCCAGATGAGCTGTGTTTCAACATAACAGAACCAAATATGTCTTCCCCAAACCAGTAACTCTACAAACAACCATATTAGGGGCCTAAACATGCACCGACAAATAAACAAACTTGCTGGAGAGATAAGTTCCTAACTCAACATATTCCCAGCCTATTTTAGTTACCATACAGGTCAAGCAAAGTACTACTTTGCCTACCTTTAAGGCTAGTCTTTATGATTTGGTGGGTAAACATAAAGTTACACCAGGATTATCATGTATAACACTGCTTGATTTGGGTGGTGGGGACTATTAAATACTCATAAATGGTGGCAAGAAGTTTAAAATATAGTTACTTAAAGGTCTATATGGCTAGACCTCTTATGGCTCCTATGATCTCTTTGCTAGTATTGTTCCTATGTTCCTATACATTTAAAGTTCTTGAAGTTGCTCTGAAGTATCACAGCAGACTAGGAGAGTAAAATATATACATGCAACGTATTTCTTTATTTAGAGTTTGTTGACTGGGTCAGACCCACGAGGACAGTGACCACTTTCCAGGGAAGACCTTTGCAACTCCAAATATAATAACTCCAAGATCGCATAGCAATGGAGGAAAAATCTATTTTCCTTACTCTACCATACCGGATATCTGTCAATAGCATAAAAAAAATCTTTCATTTAAATGAAATACCTGAGCTTGCCATGGACATAATGCGATGGCTTAACTAAGCAATCAAACTGGCTATGCCATGAATTTTTTTGCAGCAATTAAACACCCCTGATATGCCCTGCTAATTATATATACTGACTCCAGGACTGCACTACAGAGGGGGACAGGGCAAATTCCCTATACCCACTGTACTGTGATCTCACGCACATTTAAAAAGTCAATATCTGCAATCAGATGATTTTTGATCACACATCGTGACTTTTCTCCTGGTTGATAAAAAAAAGTTCAGGCATAAGTATTTATTCCATATCTATATAAATATATATTCCATATACATATCTCTCTCGCTGTCTCTCTCTCTCTCTCTTTATATGTGTATATATATATATATATATATATATATATATATATATATATATATATATATATATATATAAAAATGATAGCCTGAATGAGCACAACCAATGGATAAAACACAAAACAGTCCCAACAGCTACCAGGTACCTCAATAAAAAGTATATCCTTGTTAAAAAAGCAAAAAGAGAACAGAGGTAAGGCTCCAGGCTTCTTGAAATCATTTTATTACTGCAGAACACAGAAGCGCTTTCGCCAGTTAGGCTTCATCAGGTGTATTAACTAACATAATTGCACCTGTATTTGTATCAAACATCACATGGCCATGTTAAAATCTTAAAGGCATATAAAACATATAATATATATATAAAAAACAATACATAAAAAACACAAAGGACAATAACGTATATTATCTTCGTAGTGGTCTATTCTTTAAAATAGGTCTTAATGGTATATGGTCATTCAAGCCATGACCATCATTAGCTCTCAACTTGACTATCCACTTTGTTTCTAAATTTTCAGTTTGTACCTTAATATCACCTCCCCTTAAAGTTTTAGGACTTCTACCTATTACCCTAAATGTAAATCTATGCTGTATGCTAGTGTCTTTAATATGCCTAGCTAAGGCATTAAACATACTTCCTTTCTTTATATGATAGATGTGTTCCCTAAATTTATCTTTAAATGGTCTATCAGTTTTACCTACGTAGAACTTTCTACATATCTGGCATGTAGCCAAATAGACCACGTGCATAGAATCACATTTAGCATTTATATTAAAAGTATGCATCACGCCTGTATCTGGATGTTGAAATTGCGTGCTAGCATCTATAAAACTGCAAAAATGGTATTTATTACAGGGTCTAGTTCCCAGATTAACACTATGCATAACCTGTTCTCTGGGATTACAGAGTTGTCTTATTAATGATTTCTGGTTCTTAAAAGTAAATTGTGGATGTGACCCTATTAACTTACTTACTTGTTTATCAGAAGTCAAAATGTTCCAATTTTTATTTATAACATCTGTATAATAATTTATGTTCCTGGAGTAACTGAAACATAATCTTAAATGTTGTGAAGTTTCTGACTTTCCTGTCATTCTACTATCTTCTATCTGTTTAGAAAAGTAAGGCCTGGCTTTATCATGTCTTAATTTCCTTACTGTCTGCAAACTTTGGTTAATCAGCTTTTGATCATAACCTCTTTCCTTTAATTCACTTTGCGTCTTACTAAACTGTAATGTAAAGTCATCTTCTCTTGCATTTAATCTAGAAGCTCTGTATGCTTGGTTTTGTGCTACATTTCTAAAAATGAACTGAGGATGCATGCTATCTCTTCTGAGGAGATTATTTACATGACATTCCTTCCTGAACATTTTGATATTCAAATGACCGTCTAAATCTTGTAATACTGTTACATCTAAGAAATGAATTTCACTGTAGGAATAATTCAAAGTAAATTTCAAGAAATTCGTGGAGGTATTAATAAAATTAACAAAGGACATGAGTTCATCTATTGAACCTCCCCATAACAGGAAAAGGTCATCCACAAATCTACGAAAAAACATGATTTTATTTTTATATTCACTCATCTCTAGTATGTTTTTCTCCCATCCTAACATTACAGCATTAGCGGACCTGTTGGCGCAAGATGTTCCCATGGCTACACCATGACATTGCCAATAAAATCTATCTCTGAAAATAAACACATTATTTTCCAGCACTAATCTTAACAGCACTCTTGTTGATTCTATAATATTACTATCAAATTTCCCATTTTCAACCATTAATTCAACAACACTGTTGATTCCATAGTCCTTTGGTATAACAGTGAACAATGACACCACATCAAGTGTAACCAATAATAATTGCATCTTGTCAGCATATTCCCTTTCAGATGTAAAATTATACAAATCTTTTACAAAATGCTCAGTGTCTTTCAAAATGTGCTTCATTTGATTAATAAGATTTCTAAGTGTTTTTTCCAGAAAAATGTAGACAGATTTGGTACACCAATTTCTACCAGCTACTATAGGTCTCATAGGGGGATTTTCAATATTTTTATGGATTTTAAGTAGATCTTGAATCATTGGTATAGTAGGGTTGTGAATCACAAAATATTTAAATAAACTTTCATCTATCAAGTTCATTCTGGCCATCTCTTTTAGTTGTTTATGAACATAACCATTTTATTTACTCTTGCTTTATCAATTAACCTATAAAAGGTATCATCACTTAATAAAGATAACATTTTCTTTTCAGAATCCTCTCTATCTAAAATTACAATAGGCCCTCCCTTGTCAGCTGGGCGTATCATAATAGTTTGATTTGTCTGTAAGCTCTTTAATGCCAAACTTTCATCTTTGCTTAGGTTATACCATTTCTTTTCATTAGTTTGTGTTCTTTGTTCATAATAGACCTTATAAGCATCATCAATGCAAACTTTTTCAAAAGCAGATAGCAGTGGATTTAATTTAGGCATAAAATTACTCGGTTTCCTAAAAATAGAACAATTACTTCCTTCACTATTGTCATATAAGATTTTTAACATTAAATTCCTAGTAAACAATTTGATATCTAACACAATATCAGTAATATTAGAGTCCATAGCAGGAATAAAAGAAAGTCCTTTTGCTAGAACATTACATTCTGAAACAGAAAGCTCATAATTAGACAGATTTACTATCAGTTTTTGATGTTTAAGAAAGCTTTCTTTATAGTGTATGGACTCACCATACTGTCCGTTTGTTTCCTTTTGTTTCTCGTCATACTTCTTCCCCTTGACTGTGTTTGATTTATTCAACCCCTTCCTCGGCTGACAGATCGACTCCTGGTGGGTAAAGGAAATTGCAGCCCTGTTGGATTTGGACTGCCTAAAAAAGTGGGGGAGATTGACTGAAGGTGTTTATTTCCATCCTGCACGCTACCATTTACGTCTTGGTGTATTTGCGCTTTGGCCACTATGGTTCTCCTTACTGTTGCCATTTCTGTTACCAGCAAGTCACAACCTAATTCAGTGGTTGCAGGACTCCTCCCCTCTCATTCTTTTTGCACATCTTCTGCAACTTGATTTGTCGCAGATGGCAGGTTGCTTTCACCATTGATATTCTCTGCGACTGATGTATTATGGCTTACTGGCTCATTTTCTGGGTGCATTCTACTACCATTAAAAACTGTAGTTTCAGATACTCTCGGCCACATCAAAATGTGACCTGCTGAGAAATCCAATCTATCTCTTTGTAGTTTTTTCATTTTAATTTGTGTCAGCCTGCGACCATATACTGATACATCATCAAGCATATCATTGATGGTTTTTTTAACACATTTGACTCATATTTCTTACATAAGTCTAGATATTTATTGTTAATCAAAGGCAATAGTTTTACTTCTTCTTGTTCAGCTGCTTCAGATAGTAATTTCAGATGGTAGTAGAATGAGCCAAGAAAATGAGCTGGTAAGACATAATACATCAGTCGCAGAGAATATCAATGGTGAAAGCAACCTGCTATCTGCGACAAATCAAGTTGCAGAAGATGTGCAGAAAGAATGAGAGGGGAGGAGTCCTGCAACCACTGAATTAGGTTGTGACTTGCCAGTAACAGAAATGGCAACAGTAAGGAGGAGAATCATAGTGACCAAAGCGCAAATACACCGAGAAGTAAATGGTAGCATGCAGGATGGAAATAAACACCTTCAATCAATCTCCCCCACTTTTTTAGGCAGTCCAAATCCAATAGGGCTGCAATTTCCTTTACCCACTAGGAGTCGATCTGTCAGCCGAGGAAGGGGTTGAATAAATCAAACACAGTCAAGGGGAAGAAGTATTAAGAGAAACAAGAGGAAACAAATGGACAGTATGATGAGTCCATACACTATGAAGAAAGCTTTCTTAAACATCAAAAACTGATAGTAAATCTGTCTAATTATGAGCTTTCTGTTTCAGAATGTAATGTTCTAGCAAAAGGACTTTCTTTTATTCCTGCTATGGACTCTAATATTACTGATATTGTGTTAGATATCAAATTGTTTACTAGGAATTTAATGTTAAAAATCTTATATGACAATAGTGAAGGAAGTAATTGTTCTATTTTTAGGAAACCGAGTAATTTTATGCCTAAATTAAATCCACTGCTATCTGCATTTGAAAAAGTTTGCATTGATGATGCTTATAAGGTCTATTATGAACAAAGAACACAAACTAATGAAAAGAAATGGTATAACCTAAGCAAAGATGAAACTTTGGCATTAAAGAGCTTACAGACAAATCAAACTATTATGATACGCCCAGCTGACAAGGGAGGGCCTATTGTAATTTTAGATAGAGAGGATTATGAAAAGAAAATTTTATCTTTATTAAGTGATGATACCTTTTATAAGTTAATTGATAAAGCACGAGTAAATAAAATGGTTGAGTATGTTCATAAACAACTAAAAGAGATGGCCAGAATGAACTTGATAGATGGAAGTTTATTTAAATATTTTTTTATTCACAACCCTACTATACCAATGATTCAAGGTCTACCCAAAATACATAAAAATATTGAAAATCCCCCTATGAGACCTATAGTAGCTGGTAGAAATTGGTGTACCAAATCTATCTCCATTTTTCTGGAAAAAACACTTAGAAATCTTATTAATCAAATGAAGCACATTTTGAAACACACTGAGCATTTTGTAAAAGATTTGCATAATTTTACATCTGAAAGGGAATATACTGACAAGATGCAATTATTATTGGTTACACTTGATGTGGTGTCATTGTTCACTGTTATACCAAATGACTATGGAATCAACAGTGTTGTTGAATTAATGGTTGAAAATTGGAAATTTGATAGTAATATTATAGAATCAACAAAAGTGCTGTTAAGATTAGTGCTGGAAAATAATGTGTTTATTTTCAGAGATAGATTTTATTGGCAATGTCATGGTGTAGCCATGGGAACATCTTGTGCCAACAGCTATGCTAATGCTGTAATGTTAGGATGGGAAAAAAACATACTAGAGATGAGTGAATATAAAAATAAAATCATGTTTTTTCGTAGATTTGTGGATGACCTTTTTCTGTTATGGGGAGGTTCAATAGATGAACTCATGTCCTTTGTTAATTTTATTAATGCCTCCATGAATTTCTTGAAATTTACTTTGAATTATTCCTACAGTGAAATTAATTTCTTAGATGTAACACTATTACAAGATTTAGATGGTCATTTGAATATCAAAATGTTCAGGAAGGAATGTCATGTAAATAACCTCCTCAGAAGAGATAGCATGCATCCTCAGTTCATTTTTAGAAATGTAGCACAAAACCAAGCATACAGAGCTTCTAGATTAAATGCAAGAGAAGATGACTTTACATTACAGTTTCGTAAGACGCAAAGTGAATTAAAGGAAAGAGGTTATGATCAAAAGCTGATTAACCAAAGTTTGCAGACAGTAAGGAAATTAAGACATAGTAAAGCCAGGCCTTACTTTTCTAAACAGATAGAAGACAGTAGAATGACAGGAAAGTCAGAAACTTCGCAACCTTTAAGATTATGTTTCAGTTACTCCAGGAACATAAATTATTATACAGATGTTATAAATAAAAATTGGAACATTTTGACTTCTGATAAACAAGTAAGTTAATAGGGTCACATCCACAATTTACTTTTAAGAACCAGAAATCATTAAAAAGACAACTCTGTAATCCCAGAGAACAGGTTATGCATAGTGTTAATCTAGGAACTAAACCCAGTAATAAATGCCACTTTTGCAGTTTTATAGATACTAGCACGCAATTTCAACATCCAGATACAGGGGTGATACATACTTTTAATATAAATGCTAAATGTGATTCTATGCACGTGGTCTATTTGGCTACATGCCAAATATGTAGAAAGTTCTACGTAGGTAAAACTGATAGACCATTTAAAGATAGAATTAGGGAACACATCTATCATATAAAGAAAGGAAGTATGTTTAACGCCTTAGCTAGGCATATTAAAGACACTAGCATACAGCATAGGTTTTCATTTAGGGTAATAGGTAGAAATATTGAAAGTTTAAGGGGAGGTGATATTAAGGTACAAACTGAAAATTTAGAAACAAAGTGGGTAGTCAAGCTGAGAGCTAACGATGGTCATGGCTTGAATGACCATATACCATTAAGACCTATTTTAAAGAATAGACCACTACGAAGATAATATACGTTATTGTCCTTTGTGTTTTTTATGTATTGTTTTTTATATATATTTTATATGTTTTATATACCTTTAAGATTTTAACATGGTCATGTGATGTTTGATATAAATACAGGTGCAATTATGTTAGTTAATACACCTGATGAAGTCTAACTGGTGAAAGCGCTTGTGTTCTGCAGTAATAAAATGATTTGAAGAAGCCTGGAGCCTTACCTCTGTTCTGTTTTTGAATGAGCACAACGCTGATGTCCAAAATATCAACGTAAAAACATCCAAATATTGGAAGTCAACAAATTGTGTATGTACTCTGAGGATTACCCCAGAGCAGGCTAAACCAAGAGCAAGTGTTTCAATAGGGGACCCCCCCCCATACTCCTGTAAATTATGTGTATTTACACCCTAATTGCACAGTCCCAGAGGAAAAGGAATATTCTCCCACATGGGAATTGTTGAGCTTGTTCACATGTTGACCATCTGTTTCTTTCAAACAAATTGTGTTGATTAAACAGGCACCAACATTGTGCTCATTTCATCTAGGGTACTACACACACATACATACACACACAAACACACACACACACACACACACACACACACACACACACACACACACACACACACACACACACACACACACACACACACACACACACACACACACACACACAGTGATTGATATATATATATATATATATATATATATATATATATATATATATATATATATATAGATATATAGATATATATATATATAGGGTCTATATTATATAAACAAAGCATTAAAATATCAACTCACTTTTGATCAACCTCTGTTTCTCAAAACTGCACAAAATCGAACCCTCAGATCACCGATTTCTTCCAAGGGAAAGAAATTGGTAGCCAAAACACACACACCGCATTACAACAAACAACATTAAAGTGGGGGGCTTTGCCCCCCACACCTCCCCAATGTGGGAGGCTCACCCCCACACCCCCTAACTAAATATACTAACTCCAAGATCACATTACAATCAGGAAAATGGCAGATTTAAAAGAATGGCCAAGTGATTTCTTTCCCTTGTAAAAAAATTGATGATTTGGCCATTCAATGCTGTGCAGCTTCGAGAAATAGGGGTCGATCAAAGGTGAGTTGACATTTTAATGCTTTGTTTATATAATATAGACCCCATATATATGTAAGTAAAATGTCCTCTGCAGACCACCTCAAGGCCCTATCCCTGAATTCTGTCTCCTACAGGCTTTTGAGAGGGGAATCTATGCCCTGTGGGCATCCTCACTCTGATAGACCTCCTGCATATCCACAAAACATACAGCACCAGATTTACCCATTCTAAAAACATAAACCTTGCCTGTGATATAAATAGAACCTACTGGAGAGACATGTATGTTTACCAGAGACTACCCTGTCTGTGGAACAGGCTCCCCATACATGTAAAGTAGAGTTCCTCCCTAAACCAATTCAAGTGCACCTTGAGCAATTGGATGGGGAACAGAAAATTCATCCCTGGTTTGGCACCTTTGTTTCTAATGGATGCAGGCAACTTGTAAATGGTTCATCTCACAGGCCTCTGCTTGTAAATGTTTCATCACCCAACTCCTCGCTTACACTTATCAAGGGTATCAGAACATGTCAGAGATTTGGGATGCATGGCTAGACTTAAAAAGGCCCTTGTGGTCATTATCTTAGTAAACAACTATGAACCTAAGGAAGGCAAAGGACTAGCAGAAGAATGAATGAGAAGAACAATATTCCTACCATTGCAGTTAGCCCTCCTAGATAGTATAGCTTGTACTGGTGTTAGAACATATTTTTCACAAATCACCTATAGAAAGGATAGTCAGGTCACTGTGAATGAAAAGATTGTTTGGATAAATACCTACATGGAAACAAATGTCCTGTTTTAAAAAATGAAAATGTGTAGAGCATCCAAGCCTTCTTGTTGGGCACAAGTGTTCAGACAGGATGGTGTGCATTTGTCTAGATCAGGGAAGAGAATTTTTGCAGCAGATATTTTGCAATATTTGACAAACACTAGCCAGGATTTTTGCCAGGTCAAAAATGTAACAGTTCACAGATAGCAACATTTGATGCATCTCTGATGGTTGTTAACGCTAGGAGCATTAATAATAAAGTGTTTTTATTAGAAAATTTGCTATGTTCTCACAAGATTGATGTTGTTATAGTTTGTGAAACATGGTTATAAAACAATGACTGGAAACCAGTTTTGTCAGGGTATAAATGTTTTTACTGTAACAGACATTCTAACAAAAAATCAGGTGGAGGTGTTATGAAAGGCATTAAAGATAGCTATGCGACTTGTGATTATTACATGTTCAGTGATAATACCAATACTGTAGACTGTGTAACTCTGGCAATAAAGACAACCCTGGAACATATAACAATTGTTGGAGTGTACAGACCACCAAAGTCAAGTGCAGATGACCTAGAGGAATTTGTACATTTCTTACATGAAACACAGGAGGGAAGAATAATATTAGCTGGGGACTTAAATTTACCAGAAACAGACTGGAATAATATTGATTCAACAATGTTAGTAAAGAAATTATTCACATAGTATATTCAGGAACAACAAATGCTTCAGATTGTAAAAAAAACCTACCAGTGGACGGAATATACTAGATATTGTTTGTGTTCCTAAAGAAATTACTGTAACTTCAAGTCAAGTTTTACCACCATTGATGTGCAGTGATCATGGGGTCATAAAGGTTAATTTGTTGCTAGATAATTCTGCCAAACTGAAATGTAAGCCAATGCACAGAAGGTTAATTACAGATTATAGGGAAGCAAAAAAGTTGCTATATAAAACTAACTGGAGTGAGGTGTTCAGTGGAAAAACTGCAGATGGAATGTGGACAGTATTGAAAGAGAAATTGTTTGAGTGCAAAAAGCCAAAAAAATGTTTAACATCAGGATCTCGGCACGTAACATCAGGGGATATATTTCCCTAAGAACAAGATACCTGATTAAGGTGAGAGACAAAAAATATAAGAAGTGGAAGAGAGGTCGAACTACAACTTTGAAAACTGAAATAAACGAGCTGGACTAACAGATTAAAAATAGTGTTAGACAAGATCAAGAAAAATTTGAAGAAAATTTATATAAAGATATTGAGCATAATAGGAAACCTTTTTATTGATACATAAGATATGGAAGGAGTAAAAATACACAAATTGATAAACTGTGTGCAGATTCTAAAATGTATTCTCAGACACAACCGATTATAGATATATTTACAAAATCTTATGCAAAACAGTTTGGCTCCACAAAAGGGGTGGTAAGTTGTCCTAGTGACATCCAGGTAACCCCAGATACTGGAATCAAATTAAATTGTATTGAAAAAGAACTGTGCAAACTGGATCCAAACAAAGCACAGGGAGGAGACAGAGTAAGTAACAATGATTTAAGAACACTTAAGCAAGAACTTACACTGCCATTACATCTATTATTCACTAGGTCATATAAATATGGGGAGATTCCTCAAGATTGGAGACATGCACTTATTAAACCTGTCTTTAAGGGAAAGGGGAGTAGGACAAACCCAGAATCATATAGACCCTTAAGTCTACTTTCATGTTGTGGAAAAATAATGGAGAAGGTAATACTGGATAAGTTATTGTCAGAACTGGATAGGCTGGGACTTGAAACCATATATCAGCATGAATATGTCGAAAGTACATCTATTACCACCTGTAACATGATGTTCTATAACAATATAATAACAGCTATAAATGAAAAATTGTGCTGTGATGTGATTTGTATAGATTTAACTTCAGCATTTAACAGGGTCATGCACAAAACACTGATCAATAAATTAGTACAACTAGGTATTGATGTACTGTTGATAAGATGGATAGCTGCATGGCTTACAAATAGGACATGGCAAGTATCACACACCAACTGGCAGGTGAAATCCTTGGTTACAGTCAAGGTGTCCCACAGGGCTCTGTACTAGGCCCTTACTTGTTTAGATTGTATCTTTCAGACCTTACTTTTTCATCTGAGGTGATCTACAGTCAATATGCTGACGACCTAAAATTGGGTAAAATGATTACAAGTGTTACAGATAAGGCATGTCTGCAAAATAATTTGACTAAATTGACCATTTGGGTACAGGAGAATAATATGTTGATAAATACATCAAAAACTAAGCATATGAGATTTGGGAGACATAAACTGAAAGGTGAATATTTAATACAGCACACAGTGATTGAAACTGTAGACTCATTTAAGGACCTGGGTATATGGGTAGATTCAGCTATGAGTTTTTCTAATCATATCAGCCAATTGAATAATGATAGTTATAGAACTATAGGTTGTATAAAAAGATTTGTAAAGTCTAGGAAATCAAACATAATGAAGTCATTGTTTGTTAGTTACATTAGACCCAAACTTGAGTATGGAATAACAATATGGAAACCCTATAGGAAAACAAGCATGAATAAACTGGAAAGAGTACAGCGGAAATATACTAAGGGCATCCATGGATGTGAAAATCTAAGTTATTATGAAAGACTAAAATATCTGAACTTGTACAGTGTCTCTTACAGATATTTAAGAGGAGATCTTATTCAGGTATATGAGGCATTTAGGGATAACTACCTCTGGGAATGTTTGGGGTTATCAAAAGGTACTAGAGAATCATCAGATAACCTATGTAGAAGATTCTATAGGAATGAGAAGTGTACTATTTGGTTCTCTGACAGAGTAGCTGATGCTTGGAACAGACTACCAAATTACATTAAAGCAAGTACTAATTTAGATATTTTTAAGAACAGCCTCGACATTTATTATGGGAACAAGTGTTTTGGCATATTGGCAAGCTAGAAGGGCCCGTGCTTGAAACATTTGTATGTATGTATGTATGTATTGCATGCACAGATGATGAACGGAGACATGTCCCAGTATTTGTGCAACTATATGGCAAGTGGCAATGACAAGAAAGAAAAATATAAAATGTGGTGCTGTGTACATCCAAAATGCAGATGAGTGACATGTTGTTATGGTCAAAGAAATGAAAAAAAAAATAAAGACTGAAATTGTAAAGAATCTGAAAAAATTCAAAGGAGAAAACATATAATAAAACGAGTAAAGAAAATAAAATTGAAAATTGCGCAATATCTTCCATCTGATGTAACTCAGTGATGTTATTGCAAAATGTAAATCAGTGATAATGTTATAAAATGTATCACAAAATGTATCTGTGCAAATGGTAAAAGGCAGTATGACACTGACTGAAGTTTTTTCCATTAACTGGATTAAATGAGAACACTTTCAGACTGAGACTGTCTCAGTGCATGGTCCCCAACGTCAATGTGCTTGTCACAGAGCTCCTATATAAAATTAAAGGATGGCATGCTTAAAAAGCACCTCTTACTGCCTTGAGTGTTGTGGTATGAAGCATGTGATATTTTGAAAGGATAATATGCATCAAAACAACATTAAACATGGCCAAGATTTACAAAACTAGTGCCACCAGTGCTATCTGAGCAATGCTGCAGTGCCTAGTAGTGAGATGGAGAAAATCTCTGATTCTGAGTCATGATAAGGACATGATGAGCAACATCTTATTACTTTATTTTACATTTGTTTATTGGGGTAGTGCACTAATCAGAACTGATTATTTGAATGTATTGCCCAGGTGAAATAATCTGCAAAGAAGAAAAAACAGAGAGGCAGTAAGCTGTATATATAAAAAACAGAACAGAAAGTTACAATATATAACAAAAACTGTACAGTAGTAATTAATAGAAGTAGCAAGAATTATGAGAGAAATGCAAACTTTACAATTTACATGATTACATTTTAAGTTTACATCATGGTGTAAACACTGCTAGGTAATGAGATGATGGGGTCATTAGGAGGTGTCAATTGTTGAGAAAGAGTAAGGCTAGAGGCTGAAAGGCCATTATGTGATGTGGCCTACAATGTGGCAAGTACAGTTGGATTTGGTGTGGAGGAATTTTTTTAAGTTCCGATATACACACACGTGCAATCTCATATCTCCATGAGAAGGGCTGTAAGCCACAGTTAAGTGACTCCCAGCTATGTACCTGTATCGATTAATTGATTGGAACTGGAAGGAAATGACTGTATAGAAAAGTGAGAAAAGGGGAAAAGTAAGGAGCAGAATATGTGCAAGGATGGAGGGAAGGTGAAACTAGGAATGAGGAGGGGGTAGGAAGGGTATACTTTTCTTTGTGGGCTAGACATCTGTGTTTGTTTATTATTAAGAAGGGTAGATGGGGAAGGATGGAAAGTGAAAGCAGGGAGTCGCAAGATGGTAGTGGCATGGAAACAGTGGTACACAAACAAACAAACATAAAGCACCAATAGTGAACAACAGGTGAAGTAATAAAACTAAAGGGGGTGACAATGGTTATAATGACATGCAGAGAGAGGACAACTGGTGATGGGAAGGAGTGGATAACAAATAGAGGAGAGGTGAAACACAAAGAGAAGGGGCACACAAGGAAAGGGAATACCAGCTAGACACAGGAAGAGGTCAGTCACCACCATGACTGTCCTCTCCAGTAGACCCTGTCTCAGATTTTGGTTATAGCAGTACCAGGCAGTGGTGTGACTATATAAGTCACACAAGGATCTGCTTCTTCAGGTTGCCAATGTGTGCCTGAAGCCACCAGTTCAACATCCCCACTATCTCATCTAGGTCCTGCTGTGTGACACATTGTGTCCCCATGGCAGTATCACTGGAGGAAAGAACAGCATTTCTCTCCAGCTAGCAACTGCCAGTAGCACCCTCTGCTGCACTTGATGGGGAGGCAATCCTGGTTGTAGATGTTGTGTTGGTGGAAGAGCCAATGGTGGGGTGGGGTGGGGACTGAAGCTGCACCGCTGGCATAGTTGTGGCAGATGCTGCAGAAAATGATAACATAAATGGAGAAAAATAAAACAAGAAACATCAAATAAAATATAAAAAGAAAGTATAGTGACAAAGAGAGGGAGAAGAAGGGGGAGAGCTAAAAAAAGACATTAGTACTATGACTGTCCCTTAGGGACATGCATACTGGTACCTACTGAAATATTATTTAGCTGTTAGATATCTTATTATGCCCTGTTCAATATGTCTGCCTCACTGCATAAACCCAAATATCCCTATTGTATGATGTGCATGCAGGTGTGCTGGTCTCCATGTCACAGGCTGGGTGGTGTTGGGACTGCAGCAGTAAAATGGGAATGTGAGACATAATAGGCCATAGGTATGTATCTGTGGACTTTGTCTCTATGGACATCCTGTAAAGGACAGTTAGCAGCAGGTGCTTGGCAAACGACATAACTCGTGTTATGCACCAGGACACACAACATGGATATAGTACAAATAACAAGATATGCCAGCAGAAGGTGCTACTGACATGAGCATAAGATGATGTGACACGTGCTCACAACCAATGGACTCTACCCCCACCCCCTGCCCTCAACCACCATCCCAGCCCATGTACACCTATATGTCAGGCATCATGAGGCAGGGAGTATACTGTCCAGGTGTACAGAGCTGGTCATCTCCTTCAGTTAAATAATACGCCCATGCCATGAATATCTACATTTTGCATGTTAGTGTGAAAAGCATCATATAACTATATTTTGAGGTCTTATAGGTTCATAAGTTCATAGGTTGGTACTAGGCTATCGGCCCTAGGGCCTATATGTCTAGCCATAACAATTCCCTGGCTATTTCTTCCCACACTATTTACTTCCCTGGACCCATGTCTAATAGCCCTTCTTTTTGGGTGCCCTGAGAACACAGGCTGGGTCTTTTACAAGAATCTTGTTCTTTACAGATGAACCATGATTGAATATAACTACTCTGAATATGAGTGAGTTAAGCATAATTAATACCCTACTTTGTATTGGAAGCCTATTTAGCCTCTAAAGTAACTCACAGGAATGTGCATTATGGTTGTCCAAAAGAGCAATGTGGCATATATTGTTTTGTAGCACCTGAAGTTTTTGTGAATTACTACTGGAATTAAATGTTAGGAGAGGAAATGCATATCCAAGTTTAGAAATTAGAACATATTTGGCCAGGTTTGTCTTAATTTTGATGATAGGAGGTGGGATACTCTGATGCAGAGTTTCATTTGTGAGAGAACTGTGATAACTGTACAATCAGATTGAACTGTAAAATATAGAAATGGATCCAGAAGTTGCCTAAACATCTTAGGGGCCCTGTCTCTGACCTTTTTTTCCTGCTGGCTCAGAAGTTCAGAATGGTGCTGCCACTGCTCACCAGAGTGTGTATGCCAATAGCAAATACTCAACATCATGAGAAGACTGTACCAGGTATCTACTTTGTACTGGGAACTCTCATAAGACTCCCTAAGGTGGCATTCTTGGTGGTCCCTACACAAGTGAAAAAAAATCTTACTTTCTTTATGATACAACCTGGGAACCTTGCCACCATCCCATGGCCATTCAGCAGGTCATATTCCAGAGAAATATTGTAGTCATCTCTGTGATTATGTGAGGTATTGCCAGCTATGCCAGGAGAAGTAGGGCAGTGGATGTGTAACATATACCAGCATAGCTAACTGTAGTTTTGTAAAGAGTTATATGTAATTTGCATATCACACTGATTTGTAAAGGTAGGTGTTTGTGTTGAAAATGTATTTGTAAGGTTGCTTGTGTTAAAAAAATATACCAAAGGGCATCCTGCTGGACAGAAAAGAAATACATCTATATGTCAGACCATATTGTAACTGTTGAAATGAATATATTGTAACAGATAATGCTGGAAAAGAAGAGGTTAATCACAGTCCAGTTGGTTTTGAAAAATAGTCTGAAATTAAATTACCTGGTATAGGACATAAAGATTGTATCTTACAGTTCTGACTGCAGCCAGAGATGAACTGTCTGTGAAAACCAGTGACTAGGAATCCTACTTTATTGTCCTTAAGGGTGAAATAATTGCTATCCTGGAATGGTAGGAGCATTTGAAATGGTTTTATAGCTTCCAGATGCTACAACACATCTTAGCAAAGCTCTATGTGTGTGTATTATGACACAAAGGTGAGAGATTCTGGTTCAGTTGCTAGCAAAGGGGGTAGTGTGGGAACCAGAAGTCAGATGACCAGATGTATGTGATGTCATTCTGTAATCCAGCAATGAAATGGTCTTTTAATACAAGATGAGAAAGAAGTCTCGTGCAGTCTGTTTCTGAAACCTGACAAAGAAGGATCACTCACCCACTTCATCTTGCTATGCTTTAACAATTAACCAGGGAATAAGTAATTATTTAGATCAGTCAGGAAAATATAGTGAGATTAGTTAAGTATTGTTTTTCTGTATCTATGTGAACCTTTACATCTGTGTTATTTGTAATATTTCCTGTGATTGAAACTCTAGTGTTTATTGTAAATAGATATTTAGTATTTTCATGTTCTTTTGTTATTTATTATTAAATATATTTAAACTTTTCTTTGTGGCTGGTCCTTTAGAAAATATTTTAATCTTTGAGAGTACCTATATTTATTTGGTGACACTGTGGCTGCTCCTCAAAGCCTTGATGCATTGGTCAAACATTACCATTTGTATTAGGATTAATTTTACTCAGTATAATTGGGTACCCTTGTGCGAGCATTAAAGTAGCTGGCTTTTAGAGTGTTCTGGTGGCAGTACCTACCTTATAGTCTTGGCAGAGGGGGGCATAGATAGTAAATTTGTGCCAGCCTTTCTCTTTCCCAGGTGTGTGTGTGTGTGTGTGTGTGTGTGTGTGTGTGTGTGTGTGTGTGTGTGTGTGCGTGTATGAAAATCAGATCTCAAAGAAACTGTGTATCAGCTACTTGGACCAGGAAAACAGAGCACTGGTTTTACAGAAAGAGTGGTGGAGGACTTGGCCCCCTTACTTCATGGTAAAGCTGTAACTGCTGTTTTTAAATTGTCTGATACTGATTGTTTAATCTAAGATAAAGTCAAACAATGTTTATTGGAATGTTTTAAGTTAACAACTGAAGCTTACAGAAAAAAAGTTTCATGAGCATAGATGCAAGGCAGATGAAAGTGTATGTGATTATATTGCTGAGTTAAGCACTTATTTTCATAGGTGTGTGAGGAGATGTCAGGTCACCACTTTTGAAAGTCTGACAGACCTTTTGGTGAGGGAACAATCCCTTAGCACTTTGCCTGGGAACATAAGAATCTTGTTGGCAGACCAGAAGTGAACTCTGCAGATGAGCTGGTGAAAAAAAATGGATCTCTACTTAGCATGCAGGGCATCACTGCACAAGAAGGGGATACCCAGTGATGCACATGAATATAAGGGAACCCATCAGAGTTTATCACTGGCAGCAGAAGCCACTAGTTCAGGTACACAGCAAGGATCAAGGGTTGGATGTTTTAAATTAATGAGTGGGGCCATGTAGCATGCAGATATCCATGGAACCAAGGTGGGGAACAAAAGGTGGGTGAGCCAGCAAATGGGAATAACAGTCTGCAGTGGTAAGTTGTTTGGAGACAACAGGGGGCATGAGACTATAACCAGAGTTTATATTCTATCTTAGTGGATGAAAAACATGCCACAGCTAAGAGAGGTACAGCCTCTGACACAATTATTGTGAAGCCTGCAGTGGTTAAAGAGGAGCAGTACTTGCTTGGTCCACTGCAGTCAGAAGTATGGGAGGGACCCCATTCCAAATGCCTTTGCCCAGGGTTCACCTTGATTGGAAGGGTGGAAAAGGAAGCAAGTATGTGTATTTGAGGATATCCCTGCAGATGTCCCAATAGGGAATGATTTTGATAATGCAGTACCTTGTGTGCATACAGTTACACTCAGTCAGGCTTGGAGATAGCATGTCAGTCTGTTAACCTGAGGAGACCCAGACAGATCTGAAGATGAGACTCCTCTGCTGGTAGGTACTGATGTTCCCTTGGACAGAGTGACTGCAAGGGCAGAGGTCAGTGGTAGCAGAAAGGCTGGCAGTGAGGCACCACTGTCAGAAGATGCCAGACTTCCTGTGGAATGGGAGCTGGGAAGGTTGACAAAGTTAGAGTTTAGACAGGCTCAGCTTTTGGACCCTACAATAAAAGGCTTGAGGGAGGTAGTTAGGGTGGCACCTGATTCTCAAGGAAAAGGTGAGTCTGTATACTGGGATAAAGGGTTACTGTACAGAGAGAGTATCCCTGAGGGAGGGCTAGAGGAGGAGGCAATACAGTAGTCGGTAGTGCCTAGATCCTACCATCTGGGACTTCTAGCCATAGCCCATGATATTCCTTTTTCAGGTCATATGGGCTTAAAACATACCAAGAGATATATTTTGCAAAACTTTTATTGGCCTGGGATTGCAAGGGATCTAACAGGGTACTGCAGGATCTGTGAGCACTGCCAAGAACTATGCAAGGCAGGGACAAGGTCAACACTCCTTTGATGCCCTTGCCTGTGATTGAGGAGCTATTTCAGAGGGTAGCTATGAATATTGTGGGGTCTCTGAGTACCCTAAGTTCCACAAGGAAGAAGTATATCCTGGTGGTAGTAAATTATGCTATTAGATATCCTGAGGCGATGGCTCTGTCCTCCATCGAGGCAGTGAAGGTAACCAATGCTTTGTTAGAGATTTTGAGCACTGTCGGTTGCCAGAGAGAAATACTGACTGAAAGAGGTGCTAATTTCATATCAGACCTGCAGGCTTGTCTGTGGGAACACTGTGGGGTGAAGCACCTAAACACCATCCACTACCATATCCAGACTAATGGTCTTGTAGAGAGGTTAAACTCTACACTAAAGACCATGCTACGGGCATTTGCAAACCATTTTAAGAAAGAGTGGGACAAATATTTGCCCCATCTGCTATTTGCATGTAGAGAGGTACCCCAGGAATCCACAGGTTTTTCACCCTTTGAGTTGCTGTATGGTTATAGTGTGAGGGGGCTTTTAGATTTGTTTTGTGATGACTGGGACGGTGAGTATAAATCCCATAAGGAGTCTGTTGTGGCATATGTTCTAAATGTCAGGGCAAGGCTTAGGGAGCTCATGAGCTTTGCCCAGGAGAAGCTGGAAGGAGCCTAACAGCTGAAAAAGGTATGCTATGACAGGAATGCTCAATCCTGAGAGTATGCTATGGGACAGCAGATTATTGTGCTCATTACTGTCAGACACAATATGCTGCAAGCAGTTTGGGAGGGACCCTTTGAAGAGGTAAGGAGGCCAGTGATGTTAATTGCATGATAAACCTGCTAGGCAAGAGGAAGGGGCACAAGTTGTGCTATGTTAACATGGTGAAGTCTTACCATGATAGGGAGGCCCTTGTGCTGAGTATTTTCAGTGGCTGGTAGGAGGAGTCTGAGGGGAATCTATGGCTACATTGACTCAGCCAACAAAATGCCAAGTTACTAAGGTGGAGCCTAGGGTTGCAAGCATATGACATAACTGTGCAGCACTGTAGTGCGGTCAGCAATGCCAGTGCAGAATTGTTCTCAAGACAGGTCATGGGTTAATGTATTCCCAGACAGGCTCATTTATCTCAAGCAATGTTTCTCAAGGATCACTAGAGAAACTAGCTTGAGTCCTCAAAGGGGGGAGAGATGTGATGATGTGAGCTATTGCCAGCTATACCAGGAGAAGAAGGGAAGTGGATATGTACTATATGTCAGCATAGCTAGCTGGAGTTTTGTAATGTCATTTGTATACCAAAATGATTTGTACAAGTGCTAGTTTTGAAAATGTATTTGTAAAGCTGCTTGCGTTAAATGTGTACTAACAGTGGGTCCTGCTGGACAGACTGCACTATAACTGTTGAAATTAATATATTGTAATAGAGGATGCTGGAAGAGAAGAGGTTAATCTCAGTCCACCTAACTTTGAAAAATAGTCTGAAATTAAATTACCTGGTTTAGGCCATAACAATTGTATCTTACAGTTCTGATTGCAGCAAAAAGAGAAATATCTGTGAAAACCAAGACTAGGAATCCAACTGTATTGTCCTTATGGGTGAACTAATTGCTACCCTGGAAAGGTGGAAATTTTGAAATGGTTTTATAACTTTCAGATGCTATAACACATTTTAGCAACGCTCTATCTGTGTGTATGCGGACACCTATGTGCCAGATTCTGATTCAGTTTCTAGTAATGGGGGAAGAGTTGGGACCAGAAGTCAGATGACCAGATGTATGTGATGTCATTCTGTAATCTGAAATGATATTTTAATAGTAGATAAGACAGAAGTCTCAGGGCAGTTTGTTTTTGAAACCTGCCAAGGAAGGACCCCTCACCTACTTCATCTTGCCTTGCTTTAGTAAGTAACCAGGAAATTATAATTCTTTAGATCAGTCAGGAAAATATAGTGAGATTAGTTAGGTACTGTTTTTCTGTAACTGTGTGGATCTACTTTTAATATTTCCTGTGACTGATACTCTGGTGTTTATGATAAATATTTGATATGTTATGTTTGTTTATTATTTATTATTAAATATATTTAAACATTTCATTGTGGTTGGTTTACTAGGGAATATTTTAACATTTGAGAGTATTTTTATTTATTTGGTGGCACTGTGGCCACTCCTGAAAGCCTTGCTGCATTGGTCAAACACTACCATTTGTATTAGCATTAATTTTACTCAGTGCAATTAGGTACCCTTGTATGAGCATTAGGGTAGCCGGCTTTGGAGTGTTCTAGTGGTGGTGGAATTACCTTGTAGTTTGGTCATAACTGATAAATCTTTGCCAGCTTTTCCCAGGTGTGTGTGTGTGTGTGTGTGTGTGTGTGTGTGTGTGTGTGTGTGTGTGTGTGTGTGTGTGTGTGTGTGTATGTGTGTGTGTGTGTGCGTGTGAAATTCAAATCTCAAAGAGTGTGTGTCAGCTCCTTGGAGCAGGGACACAGAACACTGCTTTCACAGAGAAGGAGGTGGAGTACTTGGCTTGGAACACTCAGCTGATAAGTCAACTCTACAGCTGTGCCATTGAGGAATCATATTGGGGGCTTGGAGAGAGAGAGGGAAACCCAGCCCCCAGACTGAATGTTTTCCATGTGTGCTTTTAAGCGAAATTCTGCTTGGTGCAGAGAGCTGCATCTCAAAATACTGTATGTATCTATTTTTGTTCCAAGTAAACATCCCTCACCGGTGTCCATGGTGAGGATTGAGACTCAATAATTACTGGCCCAGAGCAGGAATGTCACATATTGGTGAGCAGTGGTGGGCTATTAATTCAACTTCTGTAGACTTTCGGGAGTTGTCACTGGCTGGTGTGTACTCTCATCAGCCACAAGGTAAACACACAGAGTTTTATTTTCACAACAGTTTTATTTATTTATTTTTGTTAGTTTTGTTTAGTAAGGGAAAGCAGGCAAAGATGTCAGCAGAAGATTTTGGCAAGCTGACGAAGAACCAGTTGGCCAAGGTGTGTGAAGCCAACGGACTGGTGCATGCCAAGCTGACTAAATACAAAATGATTTCAGCCTTAGTCACAGCTGTGGTCCAGACCAGCAACCATGAGGATAACCAGTCTGGTGATGGGATTGGCAGCACTCAGAAACAGGACAGTTCACCTTTTCCTCAGAGGACTTCAACATCATCTGGAGTTGGAGAGACTTGAAATGGAAGCCAGGCATTTGGAAGTAGAATTTGCAGAGAGACTGCAGTGTTTTGAAGTCAAAGAAAATTAGATATTGTTGTGTTTGGATGCTGATGAAAATGAGAAACAGTGGCAATATGAGAGGGAAATGTTGACTCTATGTCAGGGTCATGGAGGTAGTGGGGAAGGGAAGAAATGAAGCCCAGAAGCAATAAAGGTCAGTAAATTTCTTCTACAGTTTACCGAGGGTGATAATTTTGATAGCTTTATTCATATATTTGAAAGAGTATGTAAATAGTATAATATGACTAAGGGCTCTGGGTATGGTTCCTAACTCACTGACTTCATGGTAAAACTGTAACTGCTGTTTCTAAATTGTTTAATACTGATTGTTTAAACTATGATAAAGTCAAACAATGTTTATTGGAATATTTTAAGTTAATAACTGAAGCTTAGAAAAAAGCGTTTTGTGAGCATAGACACAAGGCAGATGAAAGTGCATGTGATTATATTGCTGAGTTAAACACTTATTTTCATAGGTGGGTGAGTGGGTGCCAGGTCACCACTTTTGAAAGGCTGGCAGACCTTTGATGAGGGAACATGCCCTTAGAATTTTACCTGAGGACATGAGAATCTAGTTGGCAGACCAGGAGTATAATTCTGCAGATGAGCTGGGAAAAAAGGGGATCTCTACTTAGCAAGCAGGGCATCACTGCTCAAGAAAGTGCTGCACATGGGTATAAGGGAACCCATGGTGGGCAGCCTAAACCAGCCCAACAGAGCCCACCAGTAACAGGGGAAGCCACTAGTTTAGGAGCGCAGCCAGGATCAAGGTTTAAATGTTTTAAATGTAACCAGAGGGACCATGTAGCATACAGATGTCCATGGAAACAAGGTGAGGAACAAAATATGGAGAAGCCAGTGAGAGTGAATAAATAGTATGCCAGTGGTAAGTTGTTCGGAGACAACAGGGGCACAGACTATCACCAGAGTTTATATCCTATCTTAGTGGATGGAAAACAGGCCACTGCTAAGGGAGACACAGCCTCTGACATAACTGTTGTGAAGCTTGCAGTAGATAAAGAGGAGCAGTACTTGCTGGGGCAGTTCACTCCAGTCAGATCTTTAAGAGGGATCCCATTCCAAATGCCTTTGGCCAGGGTTCACCTTGACTGGGAGGGTGAAAAAGGAAGAAAGTGAGTAGGTGTGTTTGAGGATATTCTTGCAGATGTCCTGATAGGGAATGATTCTGATAACGCAGTACATTGTGTGACTGCAGTTACAAGCAATCAGGCTCGTCAAAAGCATATGGGTCTGGTAGTGTGGGGAGGCCCAGACAGACCCCACACCTGAAGCCAGGTCTCAATGAGATGGCTATTTCAGGGATGGAGCTACCTGTAACAGTGAGCCTGAAAATGAGCCACAGCTGCTGGTAGGTACTGATGTTCCCTTGGACAGAGTGACTGCAAGGGTAGAGGTGAGTGATAGTACCCAGACTGACAGTGAGGCACTGCTGTCAGAAGATACCACACTTCCTATGGAAGGGGAGCTGGGAAGGGTCACAAAGGTACAGCTGAGACAGGCTCAGCTCTTGGACCCTACACTAAGAGGCTTGAGGGAGGTAGCTAAGAAGGCACCTGATTCTCAAGGAAAAGGGGAGTTTGTATACTAGAACAAAGGATTACTGTATAGGGAGTAAACCCCTAAGGTAGGGCTAGAGAGTGAGGTAATATAGCAGTTAGTAGTACCTAGTGCCTACCATCTGGCACTTCTAACCATAGCCCATGACATTCCTATTGCAGGTCATATGGGCATAAAGCATACAAGAGCTATATTATGCAGAACTTTTATTGGCCTGGGATTGCAAGGGACCAATCAACGACAGACTCCACATACTAAGGAAGGGGCGGATAGTGCGCCAATTCTATTAGAACGCAATGGCGACGCCAAGGAAGATGATGCCGTACATCCTAAGGTGAGGGAACTGACTATGTCCGGCAGTCCGAGTAATATTAAAGAGAACATTAAAGGGAAGAACATACAGAGGGAGATTACTTCTTTTTCTCCATTCCAGCTAAAACAGCTGAAAAAAATATCGATACAGTCCATGCAGAAGGGTTTGCAATTGCAGCGGCAGACCCAGCAGTCCAATTTACGTGTCAAGAGGAAGAACAGCAGTCCGGTAGTCAACAACAAAGTGAGCAGACGCTCATACAAATGACAAAAGGTACTGCTAATCTTTCGGATTTAGTATTAACTGAAGCACAACTAGCAGTTTTAAGTAAGGGATTGAAATTCATCCCCAATACAACGGATGATGTGGTCCAGGCTATAACGGACTTGAAATTATTTTTACGACAAGTTAGTGTAAAGTTAATTTTTAAAGACACTTGTATGCTTACTCCAATGTGTAAAAGATTGAGTGTTTTTTCACAGGTTTTGTGCCCTATATTATCTGCCTACTCCAATATTGTTGAACGTGAACTGAGACTTTATTATAGAAAAAAGAGTAGAAGTAAATCGTATAATTTAACATATTCTGAGTATGTAGCCATGAAAGAATTGCAAGGATATGATGATATAGTAATAAAGCAGGCTGACAAAGGTGGAGCAGTGGTAATAATGGAAAAGGATGTTTATATGATGAATTTAAAAAAAATTTTGAATGAAACGTACTTTTAGAAAATTTTCTTTTAGTGAAGTTCAGAGACATATAGGTTCAAAGGTTCATAGGTTCATACTAGGCTATCTGCCCTAGGGCATTTATAAGCCTAGCCAGAGTGTGTGTGGCTTTCGCCACCCCTTGGGATGAGAATACTATGCCCATTTAGGGTTTAGTTTACTGTGCCTCTGTCTATTAGTGACACAGAGGTGACCCCCGGGGTAAACCTATGATCTCCCATCCACTCGTCAAGATTTCTCTTGAAGAGAGTTAGTGAGGGGCTCTGCCTAACATGGACTGGGATTCTGTTCCAGAGTGTAGGGAGCCTCTGGGTTATGAATATGTCCCTCCAGCACGTCCTATTTATTTCTGTGTTGAGGTTCAAATCTCTTGCTCTCGTGACTCTGATGGATTTGGATTTTCTGAGGTGGAGCATGTCCATTAATTCCGGATTGGACATGGCCTTGTACGTCAGGCATAGATCACCTCTGAGTAGGCGGTATGTGACTGAATAGAGCTGGAGTTTCTTCAGCCAGGCAGCATATGACATATGTTTGAGACCCTTTATCCTCTTGGTGAGGAACTTTTGGGGTCTTTCTAACTGCTGCAGGTGTCGGGTAAGATACATCCCAAATGGGGCATTGTACTCAATCATGGGCCTGATAAGAGAAGAGTACAAGGGCACAATGACCTCTCTTGATCTAGATGGGAATCCCTTCATGATAAGGTGGGCAATATAGAAGGTCTTCCTAACCACCTTGGCAATGTGAGTGTCAAATGAGAGGTTACTGTCGACTTGGGTCCCTAGGTCCCTGATTACCTCTTCCATACTTAATGGATTACCACCTATATGGTAATTTGTGGGTACCTTGTTTTTCCCAAAGGGTATGACTATACATTTTTTGGTGTTCAGTTTAAGGCCATGGCTCTGGCACCAATTATCAGTTTCTATGAGGCCTTTCTGAAGGATGCTTGTGTCCGCTGGAGTATCAATTATGGTGCCCAGTTTGCAGTCATCTGTGAACTTTGTCAGCCACAATCCTCCTATGTTTGCTTGCACCTCGGAAAAATAAATGCCGAACAAGAGGGTTCCCAGGACTGAGCCCTGTGGTGCACCGCTTGTGACTGGCTTAGAGTCTGACATGGCTCCAGCAATTCTGACCTTGTGGGTTCTGTGCTGATGGAAATGAGTGAAAAACACGTTACAAAAACCACAAAATATTTTCACTCTGAAAGTTCCAAATGAGGGTATGAGTGCAGCAATTGAGAATATAAGGAAATAATCCACTGGTAAATGCAGAATCACAACACCGGAATCACTTGTAGTGTACCAAGAGATTTAATAACGCTTTCCCAAAAGGACATACGTTTTCGAGCTTCTTCATCAGAAAATACATTCAAATGTAATCAGTACTGCTTTTATACACCAGAACAAATATTGAATGATTGAATAATTTGAATTAATTAATTAAATTAAATTTGATTAAATCCTTAGAACATTGAGTTTGAATCTAAAGTTTAAAAACACATAAATCATTTATTTCTTAATATTAAAAACCTATGTACTTAAAATGTTTGGAATAAAAACAATATTTACAGTCCATGTTACTTCATGTGGGTTCTGTCCTTGAGCCAGTTTGCAACCCATCTTGTGACATATGGGTTTACATTTAAGCTGGTGAGTTTGTCAATGATGCCCGAGTGGGGTATTGTGTCGAAGCCTTTTGCAAGGTCAAGGTAGGCTGTGTGAACTGCCTTACCCTCATCAATGGCCTTAGTGACTGTTTCAAAAAAGTCGACTAGGTTCAAAAGGCAGGATCTGCCTTTGGCAAAGCCAAATTGGGTAGGATCCAATGTCTGTAGGTCCCCAATGTCTTTGTTTATGAGTTCCATAATGATCCTTTCCATAGCTTTGCAGACCAGGCTCGTCAAGCTTATGGGGCAGTAATTTCCAGGGTCCGTAGAAGCACCTCCTTTGTGGAGTGGGACCACTGTTGCTGTACGCCACTCTTTGGGTACGTATCCTGTAGTAAGGCTAAGATTAAACAGCAGCCTTATGTGCGGGTTTAGTTCCTCTTGGAGTTCATGTAGCACGCAGCCCGGGACACTGTCCGGTCCCATTGATGCTGTGTTTTTAGCTTTGGAGAGGGCGGCTCTCACCTGGGCATCTGAGATGTTAGGGAGGCTACACTCTGTTGGGATAGATATTTCTCCTTTTGGGGGGGAGGGGGCAGAGAAATTTGCACTGAACCTGTCTGACAGAATGTTGGCAATATCTGTGGGTTCAGTGTATTTTGTGTCATTTTGGACTAACTCTGAGCATATCTGGGAGTTTCCACCCAGGTTTCTAACATAGCTAAAAAAGGCCTTGTGATTGTCTTTAGTGTCTTTTGCGATTTTTCTCTCAAAGTTGGCCTTGGATGATTTTATGAGTGATCGAAGTTTTTTGCTAGTACTGATCAGAGATGCCTTCCCTTTGGGGATTTTGCTCTGTCATGTAGTAGCTTCCTCCTCCTGTTGTAAAGTTTGTTAATGGCTGGGGTCCACCAGACAGGACGCCTGCCTTTGTGGGAATGGGTCTTGGTTTTATTAGGGATTGCATGATCCATGCATTCTTGAAGGTGTCCGTAAAAGGCATTTATAAAGGATTCAGCGGTGTGGGTTGTGGTTTCCACTGGCCCAGGGGCCTTGAAAGATACCACTTCAGTCTTAAGAAATGTGAAGTCTGCTTTTGAGAAATTTTTCACTGTGGTCTTCTGTGCAGGGGGTGGGGGTGGGATGTAGATTTCCAGTGAGATTATTTGATGGTCTGATCTCACCAATGAGGGGTATACTTCCGGTGTGGAGCATTTTGACCCCATGTTTGTGATGAGCAGGTCTAGTATATTATCTCCTCTTGTGGGAGTGGTGAGTAGTTGTTCCATCGCATTTGAGTTTATGAATTCTAGGAACCTTTGGGCTAGGGTGTTGGGGCTTGAGTAATGTTCCCAGTCTATGTTTGGATAGTTGAAGTCTCCCAATATGATGGTATTTGGAGAGACATTCATACTCTCCAGTGTCTTCAGGAAGGCTGAGTGGGGTTCCTGAGTTTGAGAGGGTGGTCTGTAGCATGCTACAAACTGTGGGGAAGTTTTGCCTATGGTTAGTTGCACCTGGATGATCTCTGATGCTTCGTGCGTTGCCACTAACCTGGAGGTGTGGGTATCTTTGATGAATATGGATACTTCCCCTCCTTTTGTGGTTCGGTCCAAGTTTTGGGGCCGGAAAGCATGATATGAGGTATAACCTGGTAGTGCTGGGGTGGTCTCAGGAGCCTTGAACCAGGTTTCAGTCACTGCACAGACATCAATGTTCTCCATACTGAGGAGGGCTTCGAGAGCATGCATCTTGAGGTTTAGACTTCTGGCATTGAGCAGCATTACCCTTAGTTTTTTTTCACTTGTGTTTTCTAGGGAGGTGGGTTTGTCCTTTGAGCCTTGCCTAAAAAAGGCACTATGGGGGTGGCAAGAGCCTTGGCCAATATCCGGAAGCCCAGGGGTGACAGGTGCAAGCTGTCCCTTGTGAAGCAGCATGGCTTGTCAAGCATGTCATCCCAAGCAGACAGATATTGGATCCCCTTAGAATGACACCAGTAATTAAGCCAGTTGTTAAAGCTGATCATTTTGTCTCTGTACTGTGGCATCATTCTTGGTGAGGGTAAGATGCTGCTCAGGGTCAGGGTCATACCGGCCTGGGCTACATAATCAGAGAACTCCTCTATGTCTCTTTTCATGTAGTCCAGGGAGGTACATCTCAGGTCATTCACACCAGCATGGACAATGACTGAGTCATATTTGTACTTGCTTTGGATTGACCTGAGTGCTTGTGTTATGTGGCGGATTCTAGCGCCTGACAGGCAGCTTACTGTAACCTTTTCCTTGTTCAGTCTGGTGGTTCAGTCAGTGTGTCTGACTATGGAGTCACCTATTACAAGTGTATCTGGCATGTTGTTTAGCCTTAAGGGCTGTGACTGTTTAGCACACTGACTTTGTGAACTATGTGTTGCATGTGCTATGTCTTGAGGTAGTGGTCGCTTGGGTGTCTGCTTTGGAGGCCTCTGTTGTTTTGGTAGATTTTTAATTAGAGCCTCCGAGTATGTTTTTGTGTGTTTATGTGTTTGGTTTGCAGTTGTGATAGGTCTGTGTGAGACTGGGATTGTGGTGTGTGTGGTTACCTTCTCCTCCTGACTGGTTTTGCCAGTACTGAGTTGAGAGAGCTCAGCCTCCAGTTTGGCTATATAGTTGCATCTCTCACATATATTTGTATTTGTTGGGAGGAGGAGAGGGTTGTCTGTGTACATGAGGCAGTTGTAACATTGCCTCAAGATTCCCAGATTCACCAGCTGAACAGGAGAGGACGCCAGCAACTGACCCTTCGACATGCTAGAATAGTCTATAGGATTGCTGTGTAACTGAGTCAGAAAGAACCTATAGGGAAATGGGTACTCAAGGGGATTTAGGTGAATGAAGTACTTCCTTTTTGTTTTAGAGTGCTTTATCTGCATAAAAAATGCTTTAGGAGCAAGCACTGGGCTTTACAGATAGAGAATTGACTGTTTAGATTGCAAGTAGAGCAGTTCTAAGGGAAAAATTGAAGAGCAGACTTTGCGGAGCCAGAAATAGTTTAAACTTGATTAACCGGCGCTGCCCAATGCTGCTCTATGAGCAACTTTGGCCAAACTCGCGCAAAAGTGCGCTAAAACGGGCTTTATAGCAGGGGGTTGAAAAGAGCTAGGAAATGGCCCAAAATGGCCAATAAACTACAAGTTGCTGGGCTGGAACCACTTAACTGAGGTGAATATGACAATATATGAACTACAACTCAGTAATGATATAAATATAGATTTGTTTAATTATTTAAGTGTACCATGTCCCAGGATACCACAGATTTATGGTATCCCTAAGATACATAAATGTTTGGTAGATCTGCCACTGAGACCTATAGTCTCAGGGGGTGGATGGGTGACCGAGCCTATTTCTAAATATTTACAAACAGTGTTAGGAAAGTACTTAGGAGGATGCTCCACAGTATTGAAGGATACTAATAACTTTCTATGTGATTTATATAACTGGCAACTAAACCATGGTGGAGAAAATTATATTATGGTATCTTTGGACATTACTTCATTATTTACTGTTATCCCTAATGAATATGGACTCAATGCTATTCGTGATTTCTTGAATAATGAAGTTAAAATGTATGGTAGGGAGATTGAAAATATTTGTACCCTACTTGAGACTGTGCTAACGAATAACATTTTTGTATTTGATAAAGAACCATATTTACAGCTTACAGGTGTAGCAATGGGCACTCCCATAGTTAACACCTATGCTAATTTGGTACTATATGAGTGGGAAAAACACGTTATACTTAATGATGTGAATGGAATGAATGAGAATGTTAGATTCTACAAGAGATTTGTAGATGATTGCTTTACGATTTGGAGTGGTTCTTTATCAGATTTAAATAGTTATGTGCAATACCTTAATGACTCTACTGAGTTTCTGAGGTTTAAAATGGTAGTGTCAGATCAATGTATAAATTATTTGGATGTACATTTATATAGGAATGAGAATAGACTGGAGTCCATGATATATAAAAAAGAGGTAGATGCCTCTAGATACATTAATAGGGACAGTATGCATGCGCCGCATACATTCAAAGGGGTACTGAAAGCGCAATTAATAAGAACAAGTAAATTGAATACAATAGATAGTAATTTTAAGGAACAAGCTATGGTAATGATTCAAGAATTTGAAAGGAATGGTTACCTGAGATATATTATAGACAGTGTCTATGAGGAAGTACTAAGGGGAAGAAATAATAGATATAAACCAGATTTTAGTGGAGGAGTAAAGAGTTATGGGACATTGACATATGGGGATAATAAAGTAGCAAGATACCTCACTACATATAATCTTAATACGAGTAATGTACGAGATATAATAGAGAGAAACTGGCCTATCTTAATGGCTATGCCTGAGATAAGATCAATAGTAGGTGATAGACCAAGTTATGCTTATAGAAATTCGGAGACCCTAAAACAAAAGCTTTGTTATAAAGATTTTAAAGAAAAGAACAAACACATACAAAAAGGGACTGGGACAAGAAAATGTTATAACTGTACTTGCTGCAATGATTTATATGAGGGTGATAGTACTTATATACATCCAATGAGTGGAGAAATTTTCACCCTGGAACCTTTGATAAGCTGTAATGTAACCCAGGTGGTCTACCTAGCTACGTGTGTGGTATGCACATCTTTTTATGTGGCTAAGACTACCAGAAAATTAAGGGAGAGGATCATAGAGCATAAGTCAGATGTAAGAAGGAAGGTATTAACAAACGTGTTGAGCAAACATATCATTGATGAGGATGAAAGGCATAGATTTAAATTTAGAGTTATATGTACAGTAAAGATGGGTGTGAGGAAAGGTGATATGAATAATGTCTTAGAATTAAAAGAATTTGAATGGATTATTAGACTTCAGGCTGATATGAGTCCAGGTTTGAATAATGCGGTTAGTTTAAAACCTGTCTTAATGAAAAGGCGGAGAGAGAAAGTTTAATTCTAATTTTATAAATGAGTAGTAACTGATTTTATGATGAATTATAAATTTGTATTTGAAAATATATGCATATAGGGTATGTTTTTATGTTTGTTTATTGTAGAAATATATGTGAATTATTTTATATAGTTTAATATGTTTTAGATGTCCTAAATGCTTTGCATCTATTATACTTTTAGATAGTAAAATTTTTCTTTAAAATTTAATTAGTGGTTAGAGTGATAGGCTGGCTGAAGCATGTGGTTTAATTACACCTCCTTTTTAAATGATGAGAAAACACAGTTACTATGTACTGATGAAGGGTGTGGACCCGAAAGCTTTACAATAAAGTGTTTGGTGTGTCAAGTGTTCGTGGTTGTTTGATATATATTTGAAGCAGTATCACCAGTGTTGTTACTTTCATTGCAAGGGATGTAACAGGATACTGCAGGACTTTTGAGCAGTACCAAAACGTAAGCAAGGCAGGAGACAAGGTTGAAGAGCCATTTCAGAAGGTAGCTATTGATATTGTGGGGCCTCTGAGTACCCCACGTTCCACAGGGAAGAAGTATATCCTGGTGGTAGTAGATTATGCTACTAGATACCATGAGGAGGTGGCTTTGTCCTCCATCAAATCAGAGAAGGTGGCAAATGCTTTGTTCGAGATTTTCAGCTGGGTAGGTTTTCCAAAAGAAATACTGACTGACAGAGTTGCCAATTTCATGCCACACCTGGTGGCTTGTCTGTGGGAGCTCTGTGGGGGTGAAATACATAAAGAATACCCCCTACCACCCCAAGACTAATGGTCTTGTGGAGAAGTTAAACTCTACACTAAAGACCATGCTACGGGTATTTGCAGACCAGTTTAAGGGAGAGTGTTACAAGTATTTGGCCCATCTGATATTTGAATACAGAGAGGTAGCCCAGGAATCCACAGGTTTTTCACCCTTTGAGTTGCTGTATGGGCATAGGGTGAGGGGGCCTTTAGATCTGATTCATGTTGAGTGGGAAGATGAGTGTGAGTACCACAATAAATCTGTTGTGGTATTTGTCCTAAGACTCAGGACAAGGCTTAGGGAGCTCATGGGCTTGGCCCAGGAGAACATGGCAGAAGCCAAACAGCAGAAAAAAATCTGGTATGACAGGAATGCTTGAGCCCAAGAAGATGCTGTGGGATAGTAGGTTATGGGTGTCATTCCTGTCAGACACAATAAGCTGCTAGACAAAAAAGAAATACACCTGTATGTTGAACTGTATTGTAACTGTTGAAATGAACATATTGTAACAGGGGATACTGGAAGAGAAGAGGTTATTCTCAGTCTAGCTAACTTTGAAAAATAAGGTAACTCCTTGAAGGTCTTGTACTGAGGCACTAGAGAATAAAGTGTTTTGGGTCTGAGCCAGTTGTCTTGTTTTTTCATTTTTTGGTAGTTTGAATTAACTTTGAAAAATAGCCTGAAATTAAATTACCTGGTTAAGACCATAATCGTTGTATTTTACAGTTCTGATTGCATCCAGAGAAAAAAAAATGACTGTGAAACTCAGGACTAAAATTCCTACTGTATTGTCCTTAGGGGTGAACTAATTGCTAATCTGGAATGGTGGAATTTTTTGAAATGGTTTTGTAGATTCCAGATGCTATAACACATCTTAGCACAGCTCTTTGTGCATGTATTAGGACACATAGGTGCTAGATTCTGGTTCAGTTGCAAGTGGGTAGTGTGGGGACCAAAAGTGAGATGACCATATGTGTGTGATGTCATTAATTTCAGCAGTTACAATACAGTCTGACATACAGGTGTATTTTTTTCTGTCCAGCAGGACCCACTGTTGGTACATTTCTTTTAACACTAACAAGTTTACAAACACATTTTCAACACAAGCTCCTGTACAAATCAGTTTGATATACAAATGGCATATAATTCTTTACAAAACTCCAGCTAGCTATGCTGGCATATGTTACACATCCACTGCCCTACTTCTCCTGGCATGTCTGGCAATACCTCACATTATCAAACTCTCATTGTCACTCCTGGAACTTCTGTCAATACATGATGCACATCACTGGACACCTTTGAGCAAATTGTTTGCATGACCAAATGTGGTGCTGCGCTTACACATTGTAAAAAATACATGGCATGGTATTATGATGGTAAGGTGTAAACACAAGTATGGAAAAAGTACACAAGTATCACAGTTCCTATACCTATGCATATTTTTTGCTCTTCAGCCCATCTACATGCAACACCATCACATTTGTTTATATTCCCACGTGGGTTATTGACTCACTCAGCCATATATATATATATGTGTGTGTGTGTGTGTGTGTGTGTGTGTGTGTGTGTGTGTGTGTGTGTGTGTGTGTGTGTATATATATATATATATATATATATATATATATATATATATATATATATATATGAGGCTACTTTATAACATTGAAATTTCATAACGTTGAATTTCGTAACACTGAGACCATAACATTGAAAATTCAAAACACTGAAAACCGAAAACATTGAAAACTCAGAACATTGAAAGTGTGCTTCATAACATTGAAAACTACATTGCACAAGTAAATAAGATCCCCTCCACCTACAACAATACCTAACTTACAAACACACTTTCTACTATGTTTCACTGTATCACAATCACCATATACTGAGGTTAGGAAATTAACTTTTTTCCACTGTAGTGTGATCTTGGAGTTGGTATATTGCCCTCCTCCAGAAATGTAGTAGAAAGTGTGTTTGTTAGTTAGGTGTTGTTATAGGTGGAGAGGATGATATTTACATATGCACTGCAGTTTTCAATGTTATGAAGCACACTTTCAATGTTCTGAGTTTTCAGTGTTTTGGGATGTAGATGTTTTGGTCTCAATGTTCTGAAATTCAACATTATGAAATTTTAATGTTATGAAGCAGACCCATATATATATATATATATATATATATGTGTATTATATATATATATATATATATATATATATATATATATATATGTGTGTGTGTGTGTGTATATATATATATATATATATATATATATATATATATATATATATATATATATATATATATATATATGTATATCATTAATTGTCCTACATAGAGCCATGTCTGCTCACTGTTTCCTCCTTAGAGTTCTTTGTCACTTCTGCCCCATCTTTATACAACACCCAGAGAAATAACACAGATGACATCTCCACATCGATGCTAGCCATAAATGAAGGTAGCCCTCATACTTGCAGCAACAGATTTGCAGTTCTAGGTTGTCATACCCAAAGGTGGAAAATTCCAAGAAAGTAAATTCTTCCAGGTAGGGAATGACATCCTGCTACAGCCCTACCATGAGTGTGGTTGGTTGATGCTCTGTCATTAAGGATCTGACCAGATTTTTATGCACATTTCTGGAGGGGCAATACAGATGACGTCAGTGCTCTCATAGGCCAAAATTGGATCTACAATTAATTCCAAAGAATGGTCATCAAAATGATCTCAGCAAGACACAAACCAACTGACAGATCAGCAGAGGTCCATGGGAGACCTCCAAAAGAACCACCTATGACAGACATGGAGGAGTTCCTGGACGCTATGTGTGGAAATTCAGACAGTTCTGACAGTAATGGTGGAGTGGTAGACTTCGGTGCTGAACTGCACAGGGCAGCAAAGAAATCCTTCGAGGATGGCATTCACATGGGTACGTCGGAACACAAGTCACTATCTGCATTACTCTTGCAATGTAGAGTCATATAACATACAAGCATGATTTCTTTATTTTCAGGAACATCAGGACTAGAGGTTTGAATGTCTTCTGTCCGAGGTATGCTAAACATTCACTTTCTATAGTCATGTGTTATATGGGAGTAGTTGCACTGTGCAGCCAGTGTTGGTGAAATGTTTTGTGTTAGATGTCTTTTCAAAGTTATTGAATTATCAGGGTCTTTCACCATAGAAATAGGCTTGTCTGATGTTTGGGAACTGACTGTTCTAATAATGATGTCAGGCAAATCCCAGAATCCTAGCACAATCAATAGTTATGGTACTAGTGGCAGATTCACTCCCTACCTTGGACACAGCAGTTGTGGCTATAAAACCCACTCACTGTGCCCCAGATTTGACCAATGCTCAGGAAAATGCTAACACATCATCCCATGGAGCGGCCACATTTCCAGCGGCACTTCCCCCATGGTTGCTCCCAGCTCCATTGAGTGGGATAATGACCTAACCCTAGGACTTCCTCTTTACAAATGTCTCTGCCCTGCTATAACTTCATATCAACATATTCATATCAACATATTGTGCAAATCTACCCAGACAACAAAGATTTTACTGCATGTCCCAGGGTCATGCAACAGTATACCTCCAGAGACATCAACACAACAGAAATGGGCCTTTAGCAGGCCAAGTACACATTTGAAATGACTCAGATCTGTAAAAGGACATTATTGTATAAAGTTTCTGCCTTCATCTATGAGTTTATAATTGGTGTCCAGAGCATATCTAGCATCACCATAAGATCTTCCTGTGGCAAATCACTCAGCTCAAATCAATAGTAAATGTTGCACATGTGCTAGATGTAGGAATCATGTATCCTACCTGGATTGGCTGCGGACATGTTGTATATTATACACTGTGCACTATAGACCACCTGTCAGTTGATGGAGTGGAGGGCTCCCTATCAAAATGTTGTCACTTGAAATGCCGAAAGCTGAAAAGCCAGAAAAAAAAGGAGCAACAACCTGGAGAGACCGAATCTCAAAAATCTCTCTTCTCCTTCAAACTTCTTTTTTTCAGGAAGGAAGCCTCCTGTACCCCACATCCCCCAAATTTATATATACAAATTTCAAGATAGCCATGCCTCAGAAAGAATGGAATATTCCAAGAAATGGCATCTCAGACTTAACATATGTAAGTCCATTCTTTCAGCTATTCTTCCTCTGTGGTTTGGGACTTGATCTATGGGGTCCAGACATTTAAAATGGTTACAGGAATGGAGTCCTTTATGACTGATATACAATTGCCCATTCTCATTAAGTGGAGTTGTTCTTGAAATCTGGGTTCAGTTTGTAGCTCACAGTACCTCAAGGAATGTTATAAAATGCCCACATGGTTTTGTCTATCTCTCTTTCCTCTGTGATGCATGGGAACCACATATGGTCCTTCAACTGCTATAGCATGGAATTGTTTAGATGATGGAGTATCCTTTAGGCAAATGCCAGGAATATGCCTACCATGCCCCCTGTTGATCCCTAAAAGGTCTTTATAACTAATATTGACAAAACCACACATACTTTGATGTCCACAGGGATAGGAAATCCATGTAACCCATTGGTCTGCATCTGAAAGAGACCATTTTGTCCAACTTCTGCACAGAGCCTCTATCCACATGGTGGCACTCCACTACTTCTGTGCTACTGAAGGCATGGTATGTTAGGGATGGATGAATGATTCAGCACTGCCAAGGAAAATAACAATGTTGTGCAGCTCTGTGACTACCTGCAGCAACAGCAACTTCTATTACTTAGTTATACTCTAATCCAGTAGCTACCCTATAAATGTTTTCATTTTCTGTCTCCTGTAACTCCAGAATTTTGCTGTTGTCCATACAAAATATATATTTCTGAATTGTTCCACCATATTGGTTTTTCTCATTTACAGCCACCATTGCCCTCATTGTAAAAATGTTGCTCATTTCCATGTCATTAAATCCCCATTAGCATATTATAGAGGTAGAAGTATATATTGGGTTTCTACAACGGCATCCAATGTGTCTCTGAATTACCCCTCAGAGGGCATTATTGCTTCTTGTGTAAAACTGGCTGCTATGATGCGAAAACTGATTCTGAATCACAGGGATAGACTGTGTACATAGAAATGTAATTCATCATCCATGTAATGAGCACAATTAAGCAATATGTATTTTAATTTCTGATACCAAAAAGCATTAATTAAATTAAATCCATATACACACATATATATATATATATATATATAAAGGTGAGGAAGCACAAAGGTGAAATTGTTTATAAAAAAATAGCAATATATTTCCAATATTCTCTAGCATGTACATTTATTAATGATAGCAATATGCATTTGTTAACCCGGTAAGCCTACTGGTTACACAGTCTTTCTTTAAAGGCACCCTGGGAGGAAGGTCTGGTTATGTGATTTGCTTAAGGTCCCAAAATGAGAGCTCATGAAATCAAACCTTGTACCACAGGAACTACAACTCACAGCCTTAACCCTTTTTACCAATCACCAGATACATTTTAGTTGTCTGTGAATAGACACTGAGCCTCTTATATTTTATTGGTAGTTGTGACCCACTTACAGACATGCACAATTACAAATTGCTTGACCCAACAATAACAAGAAAACAGGCTACATCAGAAATGTGGCACTGTATAAGCAAATATATTTTTTATTATGGACAACTGTATAATTTACACAAAAGTATTATTTGCTGAAAGGGGGTTTAAAACAGCAATATAATTCATCACTGTCAGTAAAAAATCATTATGAATTTGGCAGTTTTACTACAAAGTCTAGAATGGATCTTTTCCCTGGAAAAAAATGAAAGGAGGCCTCAAAAGAAGGGAGATCGTTTATTTGAGGCAAGATAAAATGAGGGAATATATATACATCTGAGCTGCCTATTAGTCATGTTAGAGTCTATAAGTCTGGAAAAGAAATGGGCTCTGAATTTCACTCTTACAGATTATCAATGAGACTGAAATGCAGAGAAATTATATAAATCACTGGAAGTTAAAAATCAAAACAAGCAATATTAATGCAAAGCACATTAGAAGGGAATAAATGGGGTCACTTGGGGTATATGAGGTGGCTTATTAAGATAAGTGCAGGGTAAGAAGAAAATTGTAGTTCCCTACAAGATGACTTTGAAATAGACATAGCTGATACCCTGAACTAAACTTTTGTCATACCAAATTGGTAGCTGCATTGGTGCATATTGTTGTTGAAATGTAAAGGTCCATGATGATACCAAATACACAAGATAAGTGGATTTGTTTGATGGTAGTGACATCTGACACTGCTGTAGTAAAATCTTTTTAGCAGGCTTAACGCACCTATTCTGAGGTTATGAGCAAAGAGTGACAATAATAATCCAGAGAAATAAAGTAAGACAGTTCTCTTCACTGACAATGTCCTCTATATAGCCATAATTATCTAACAAATCAATAAATAAAGAGAAAATAAGCAAGCCATGCATAAACCTTTGAGGACTCTGACTGTAACAAGCAACCATCTGTCATCTGTGTCATAAATAATACATGTAATAAATAAATAAAACATAGTTAGGCAATCCCTAGTGTGGAGAATTTTTAAAGAGAATAGTGATGGTCTACAAAGACTTCTGTAACCTTCTCAATGGAATTTCATCATCATGGGGGGGACAGCAGGGCTTTCTATAACTAGTGAGTGCTGTGACTTGGCTACAATACTTCATATCAAAAACTTAGAATACCTCAGAAAGTTAAATTGCATTATCTTTTGTTAAAAGTTATCCTATCCAGCAATTAATGTTAATAGAGTTAGTGTGGTACATTGTTAGTCCAACAGTGTATTCTCTTTAAGAATCATGATCACTGGCCATTTTTTTACAAGATAATCACAAATACGTTTACAAAGATTCCAGGCTCTGTCTCTTCTTGAATACATTTTTTGGGGGGAGCTCTTTAGTCACCAGTGCATTCCTGCTTCCTTGAATGTTTTTTTATATGTACTCAAAGTTTCATCGATCCAAACATTTTTTTTTAAACTGCAAACAATTTCCATCCTTCCAAAAAATTTGAGAGACATACTTTTTGTTGAGGATCACATTATCAACATGAGCAGGCCAGGTCAGTTTTCTAAATCCAGTAGCAGTATCTACTTCATCTTATGGAATCCTGATGCATTTCTTGTATACCCGAGGGATGTAGTTTTACCTGGTATATCTTTTTCAAGTGGCCCCCAAGAGGAAGACTCAGAAGGTGCCCAAATCACCTCAACTGATTCCTCACAATACAGGAAACTAGTGGCTACATTTCAGATCCGCTTAGATTGCTGAAATCCTGTGAAGGAACATCATTTGTGCAATTTTTGTCTATAATCTTACCTTTTTATTTCCTTTCAAAAGCATAGTACCACAGTTGAGAATCTGGACATATACTGACCAGTAAACTGAGAATTTTATCCTATCAAACAACTTTTTCTTCCCCCTTACTCTTTGGTACAAACTCTAGATTACTGCCACTTCTGCCCCAATACATTGTTCACTCTCCCAGTCTTCTATACCCCCATTCCTGAAAAAGACCCCCAAATACTGAAATATCTTCACTTGAGCTGTTAGCAGCTGTTACACCTGCAGACAGAAATCCCCTCTTTTCAAGTGCAGAACCATAACCTCTGATTCGTAAGTATTGCTTTCATCCCAGCTTCTTTATACTCAGTAGCAAATCACTATGCTGTACACCAGAGGTCACACCCATTTGAAGCCAATGGGACAACATCAGCTGCAAGACATTAAGAGTAAACCTTCCTGTCCCCAGTCTGCATACTCTCCTAAACTCAGTTGTGCCTTGATATCCTGTTGATGAAAAGAGACAGGGATATTAGGCCAGTCCCTAATGGTAACCATTTGAAGTGTTGGGACCGACTTCAGTGAGTCCTGAAATATGATGACTGAATGGTGGTAAAAATGGACTTATATATATTAAATCTGTGACTGCCATTTCATGAAATATTCCCTTTTCCCGAAGATATGGTGATCTTGGAGTTGATATATATAAGCTTGAGGGATGTGAAGGTTTGCACCCCCCTGAAAAAATCAAGTTTAAAGTAGAACAGCAATGATTGATATACACTCTCTCATATTTTCCGTCTTTTTTTGAAGTGTCAGCACTAATGACATAGGGAGCCATCTGTAGCACATTCCTATGCACACCTTGAGATAATTCATCTGTGCACAGAGAAAGTAGATGATACTTTCTGAATAGCATTCAACAATGGCCCTGGAAAACAATACAGTTATAACACTTCCTAAATGACTTTGCAGCATACATGTTAATATGCCTTTTCCTGGTTCAGTAAATTAATGTACATGTCTCTTGTAATTCAAAGGATCACTACCTGAGAAAGCACCTTTTTTCAGCATCCAGGAGCTAAATTTTCTAGAGTCACTAAGGAGCTTGCTCCCTCTGTTATTGGAACAGACCACAGTGACCTGAATTTATTTCTAAATAGTCACCACCATCTCAGCTTTTCAGTCCAGAATTAATGCCTCTACTTTCTGCATATCACTGCCTACGAATGATAACCCCAAAACACTGTGTGTCTTCAGTAGTTCCAGTGAGAATTCATCCAATCCAACAGTACTGCTGCAAAGAAACTTTAATTTCCACAGTGATACTTGCTACAGAAATGGACCCAGTTCTAGTAATTGCTTCTAGGACTTCCTTTTCAAAGAGTAAGTCCACTATGTTCAAGAGTTTATTAAAGTATTCCATCCAACTCCCCAAATAGGTCTTGTGTGAAAATTAGCTTTTCTACAACCCATGATGGTGCACTTAAAGAATGATAGAATGCCACCAGCAAAAGGGATACAGGAACCAATCTTGGAAGCCAGACCTGCTGGCAAACTGACTCATTTAACCGTATTAGTTTCAGTCTAAGACAAAATGCATAGAACTATCATGTTGTTTCCCCAACATAGGTTCATAGGTAGGTACTAGGCTATTGGACCTAGGGCATGATTAAGCCTAGCCAACATGTTACAGCTTTCACCTCCCACATGGTTTAATTACCTGCGTCTCTGTCAAGCAAGGCTACAGAAGTGATTCCTGGGGTGAATTTCCTGTTTCCCATCCACTCATCAAGATTCTTCTTGAAGAGCGCTAATGAGGAGCTCTGTATGGGGACCTTATTCCAGAGCAAGGGGAGTCTCTGGGACACAAATCTGTCCCTCCATCATGTCATGTTTATTGTTGAGGTCAGGTTTAGGTCCCTTGAGCATGTAGCTCTGGTGGATTGGGTTTTCCTTAGGTGGACTATTTCCAGCAATTCTGGGTTTGACATAGCCTTGTATATCAGGCAGAGATCACCTTTGAATAGCCTGTATGCAAGTGAGTACAGTTTGAATTTTTTTAGCCTCATGGCATAGGGCATCTGTTTAAAGCACGTAATCCTTTTTGTGAGGTATTTTTGAGGCCTCTCCAGTTGTTGCAGGTGTCTTGTAAGGTACATCCCGAATGGGGCATTATATTCAATAATGGGTCTAATAAGTGATGAGTAGAGGGGGACAATGACTTCCTTTTTCCTAGATGCAATCCCCTTTGTGATAAGGTGGGCCATATAGAAGGATTTTCTAACCACATAAGCAATATGGTTGTCGAAGATGAAGTTGCTATCTACCTGAGTCCCTAGGTCTCTTATCACACTCTCTGTGGTTAGTGGGCTGCCACCAATGTTGTTATTCATGGATACTTGTTTTTTTCCAAAAGGGCTGACAATGCACTTTTTGGCATTTAGCTTGAGGCCATGATTTTGGCACCACATATCTGTATCAGTGAAACCCTTTTGAAGGGTGTCTATGTCAGTAGGAGTCTCAATTATGGCACTCAGTTTGCAGTTGTCTGTGAACTTTGTTAGCCATAGTCCCTCTGTGTTTGAGTGCACCTCAGAGAAGTGGATACCAAACAGGAGGAGTCCCAAGACTGAGCCCTGTGGAACTCCACTTGTCACAGGTTTGTAGTTGGATCTAGCGTTTCCTATTCTCACTGAATGGGTTCTATCCTTGAACCAGTTAGCAACCCATCTTGTAACATAGGGGTTTATATTTAGGTTAGTGAGTTTGTCTATAATTCCTGAATGGGGGATGGTAACGAAGGCCTTCGCAAGGTCAAGGTATGCTTTGTGGACCACCTTTCCCTCATCTATTGCTTTAGTAACCACTAAATGGTTAATACCATTACATTTTCTACAGTTAGCTCTCATAGCACATTCAAAATTAAAGTTATTTAATAACATGCACTTCCCATTTGGTTGATTTATTTAGTTGTATCACACATCAAGGCAAAGGGCGATGTTGGATATGATGTTTGCCAATTTTCGGGCAGGAACATGGTTGATAAGGCAAAATCAGAATCTGGTGAAATAAATAATCATTGCAGTATGTTTAAATGCTTTGTTTATTTTTTTTTCTTTTCTCTGTTTCTTCTTTAAGAAGCATCTTTGTTAGTTACTTTGCCATGTAATATCTTCCTACATCCATTCCTCCATGTTGTGAAAGTCAGGATACAGCAGTATGGTCAGTTTTATTAATGCTGGTTATTTCTGTATTTCACTTTTACCCCCAAGAGGCCATAAAACAAAACTTCTCTGTAGCCAGCATGCAGCTGGAGAGATCTGTAGTTACTTCCCTAAATAAACTAAGCACTACTTGATCTATTGACTTTTTAAATCGGCAATTGGCTCATCGCGGTTCCATTAGTATCTACCAGTGATTCTCAGGCTAAAAAGCACCAGTGCCTACAACATGTTTTACCCAGGAGAGTCAAAGAGTTGGAAGTCCTCTGCATTGTCCTCACAACCTCAGCCAGTCTTATGGGAGTCTATAAAAATGACAACTTACATCAGACTGGATTCATAGGTTCATAGGTTCATAGGTTCATACTAGGCTATCTGCCCTAGGGCATTTATAATCCTAGCCAGAGTGTGTGTGGCTTTCACCACCCCTTAGGATGAGAATACTATACCCATTAGTTTGCTGTGCCTCTGTCCAGCAGTGATACAGAGATGATTCCCGGGGTAAATCTACGATCTCCCATCCACTCGTCAAGATTTCTCTTGAACAGAGTCAGTGAGGGGCTCTGCCTCACATGGACTGGGATTCTGTTCCATAGTGTAGGGAGTCTCTGGGTGATGAATCTGTCCCTCCAGCACTTCCTATTTATATCCGTGTTGAGGTTTAAGTCTCTTGCTCTCGTGGCTCTGACTTATACTTATGGTTCCAATACTTTTAAAATCAGGGGTGTCATAAATAAATATTGGCTCAGACTACTGAGTAATGATTTTTACTATCAATTTTTTACATGAAAAATATAAATTTGTATAGAGAAAAAAATCATTTTTAGAGCAACTCTTTACTGGTCACAAAAGAGAATTTAAACCTCTGCTATTTGGGGCTCTCCTTAAAGGGCATCTAACATGTAGTGAGAAATGTGGGAGATGTATAAACTGCAAGATCATGGTTAATACCATTACATTTTCTACAGTTATCTCTCACAGCACATTGAAAATTAAAGTTAATTAATAACATGCACTTCCCATTTGGTTGATTTCTTTAGTTGTCTGCATTTGTGGGACTTTCTGTGTTGAACAGGCTTCTTGAAAATTAAAAGAAAGAATTTCTGTCCGTTTAAGTCACATTGACTGCAAACCAAAGTGAAATGTACTATATAAAAATGCTTTAATACACAATGATGCTTCAGTCACCTTCATTGATATTGGCAGGCTAATATCAGACAGATTTATTTCCTATTCAAGAATGCTAGATTATTTGAAACAAAAATAAAAAATGAATTATTATCAATGAGGCACTATTTAGACCTGGCTTAAATGATAACTTCTAGAATGTGATGCTTGTTTTTTTATATATATATATATATATCTCCATCTTCAACTCCTTTTTCCCATTTTTGCACATGGGGTTGGGGTGTTACATCAGCAGTGACAATCTTCTAGAGCCAAGGTTTACACCGCACATCACTTAGTGGCGAGCCCTGCTGCCCTGGTCCACACACACACACACACACACACACACACACACACACACACATATATATATATATATATATATATATATATATATATATATATATATATATATATATCTATATATACGTATATGCTATACATATAGCACAGTAAATGCTTTTTGGAAGTTATCTTTGACATTTACTTTATACCGCTAGTCTCCTATTATTTATTTTATATGCACTAGATGATGCCAGTGTATTAATTTTACAATTCTTGTAAACTCATTATAATTTAGTATAAGTATGTATCAAAAAACTTGAAATGATGAAATGTGTGTGTATTAGCTTCCTGTGTTTCCCTTAGGAACACCACAGTCTAGCATCTGCTTATAAACAAAAACTTCTATATGCTTTTCAGCTGGGAATGTATGCGAGTTAGCATCCTGTGTATCTCTTAGCAATGTTACAGTTTAGCAAAAACTTCTGTTGTTCACAAAAGCTACAGGGCTTTCAGCAAGGAAAGATATGTGAAAATGTTTATTTATTCAGCGTTCGTTAAGCAGAGTAATGTTTACTTTTGGGGTAAATTTACTATTTTTATATGTTATTTATGCTGCATTGTGATCACATGATACTGCAGTTTAGGTATACGCAAAGGAAGTGATATGTTTATTAGACCGAGGAAGTCACATCCAGTGTTGGAAGAAAATATCCACAATTTCTTAATAATGAAGTACTTGCAGTGTTTTCTCTGATATTGATGGAGTTTTTTTTCTCTTTTTTTTGAATTTGCATTGAGTACTGCACATTGCAGAATACTGTGATGAACCACACAATGATTTTCAAACATAGGTCTTATATATATAAGAATAAACATATTTGGCTACACTTTGGAAACACAGAGCTTAAGGCCAAGTCCAATGTCTATAAACACTAAACTGTCTGCAAAACAGCCCAAAGAACATCCACCTCCTTTTGTCACACTTGACTTGGAACCCTGGCTAAGCACTCAACTCTATAGCTGTGCCAGTGGTGAGTCTTACTGGGGATTTGGAGAAAGAGGGAGAAACCAGCCCTGGACTGACTGTGGTCTCTGTGTGCTCTTAAGGGAAACTGCACTTGATGCAGACAGCTGTGTTATCCTTGCAGTGAATGTCCCTCACAGGTGCCAATGGTGAGGACTGAGGCTCCTTAATTACTGTTGCAATAGTGGCTCATCACATATTTATTGGTTGGCATTGGTAGGATCACCACATCACATATTGGGATTCAGTGGTGAGGATACCGAACTCCTGTAGTCTGTAAACAGTGGTCATTAAAGAAGGTGTTTGTACTCTCAAGCAACCAAACAGTAGACATTCTGAGTTTCATATCACAATAGTTTTATTTACTTTTCTTTTGTTAGCCTAGTTAGTCAGGTAGAGCAGGCAAGGATGTCAGGAGAGGATTATGGCAAGCTGACAAGGAGCCAATTGGCTGAGATGTACCAAGCCAAAGGACTGGTGCATGCCAACCTGACTAAAGGGGAAATGATTGCAGCCTTAGTCACAGCTGCATTACAGACCAGCAACCAGGAAGACTGGCCTTGGAGATGTAAAACTCTTAGAAAATGGACTTAAAAATCCATCTGGAGTTAAATAGACTGGAACTGGAGGCCAAACATATGGAATTAGAATCAGCAGAGAGACTGATATGTCTGGAAGTTGAAGAAAATGAGAGGCAGAGGCAACATGAAAAGGAGATGCTGGCTCTTCACCAGGGTCATAGAAGTAATGGGGAAGGGAGTAACTGAACCCCAGAAGCAATAAAAGTCATTAATCTTCTTCTACAATTTACAGGCAGTAATAATTTTGATAGTTTTATTCATACATTTGAAAGGGTATGTAAACAGTATAATGTTGACCAAAGGCTCTTGGTATGGTTCGTCACCCCCTTACTCCATGGTAAAGCTGTAACAGCTGTTTCTAAATTGTCTGATACTGATTGCTTAAATTACAATACAGTTAAAATTGTTTATTTGAATGATTTAAGTTAACACCTGAAACTTATAGAAAAAAGTTTTGTGAGCATAGATGCAAAGCAGATTAAAGTGTGTGCTATTATATTGCTGAGTTAAGCACTTATTTTCATAGGTGTGTGTGTGTGTGTGTGTGTGTGTGTGTGTGTGTGTGTGTGTGTGTGTGTGTGTGTGTGTGTGTGTGTGTGTGTGAAGTCACCACTTTTGAAGGGCTGGCAGACCTTTTGGTGAAGGAACAAGCCCTTAGCATTTTGCCTGAGGACATGAGAATCTGCTTGACAGATAGGGAATGCAATACCGCAGATGAGTTGAGGAAAAAAGGAGACCTATACCTAGCAAGCAGGTCATCACTGCACAGGAAAGAGATACACAGTAATGCACATGGGTAAAAGGGAACCCATGGTAGGCAGCCTAAACTGCCCCAGCAGAGTCCACCAGTAACCGGGGAAGCCACTAGTTCAGGTAAACGGCCTGGATCAAGGATTACATGTTTAAAATGTAACCAGTGGGGCCATGTAGCATATAGATGTCCACAGAGGCAAGGTGGGGAACAAAAGGTATGGAAGTCAGCGAGTGTGTAAATGACAGAATGCCAGAGGTAAGTTGTCTGGAGTCAACAAGGGAACAAAACTACTACATGAGGTTATATCCTATTATAGTAAATGGAAAACAGGCCATTGTTAAGAGAGACACAGACTCTGACTTAACCATTGTGAAGCTTGCAATGGTTAAAGAGGACCACTACTTGCTTAGGCAGTTGTTTCCAGTCAGAGCTTTAGGAGGGACATCATTCCAAATACCTTTGTCTGGGATCCACTTTGACTGAGAGGGTGCAAAAGGAAGGACGCAAGTAGGTGTGCTTGAGGATATCCCTACATATAACCTGATAGGGAATGATTTTGATAATGCAGTACCTTGTGTGTATGCAGTTACATGCAATCAGGCTTGGAGACAGGCATGTGGGTCTGGTGGCCAGGGGGGACCCAGACAGACTGCACACTTGAAGCCAGGACTGATGAGATGGCTACTTCAGGGAGGGAGCTACCCTGTAGCAGTGAGACTGAAGGTGAGCCACAGCTGCTGATAGGCACTGATGTTCCCTTGGACAGAGTGACTGCAAGGATAGAGGTCAGTAGTAATACCAAGGTTGACAGTGAGGTACCACTGTCAGAGGATACCAGACTTCCTATAAAAGGGGAGCTGGAAAGCATTACAAAGAGATAGTTGAGACAGTCTGAGCTTTCAGACCCTACATTACAAGGCTTGAGGGGTTGGTAGCTAGGGAGTCATGCGATTATCAAGGAAAAGGGGATTCCGTATACTGGAACAAAGGGTTACTGTATAGAGAATGGACCCCTGAGGGAGGACTAGAGGGTGAGAGAATTCAGCAGTTGGTAGTGCCCAGAGTCTACCATCTGGCACTGCTAGCCATAGCCCATGTCATTCCTTTTGCAGGTCATATGGGCATAAAGCATACCAACTGATGTATTATGCAGAACTTTTATTAGCCCGAGACTGCAAGGGATGTAGCAGGGTACTACAGGACTTACGAGCAGTGCTAAAAAGTAGGCAAGGCAGGAGACAAGGTCAAAGGTCCTTTTATGCCTTTGCCTGTGATTGAGGAGCCATTTCAGAGGGTAGCGCTGGATATTGTCGGGCCTCTGAGTACCCAAAGTTCCACAGGGAAGAAGTATATGCTAGTGGTAGTAGATTATGCTACCAGATACCCTAAAGCGGTGGCCCTGTCCTCCATTGAGGAAGAAAAAGTGGCAAATGCTTTGTTAGAGAGTTTCAGCAGGGTAGGTTTCCCAAAGGAAATACTGACTGATAGAGGTGCCAATGTCATGTCAGACCTGCTGGCTTGTCTGTGTAAGCACTGTGGGGTGAAGCACCTAAAGATCACCCCTACCATCCCCAGACTGATGACGTTGTTGAGAGGTTAAACTCTACATTCAAGTCTATGCTATGGGCATTTGCAGACCAGTTTAAGAGGGAGTGGGGCAAATATTTGCCCCATCTGTTGTTTGCTTACAGACAGGTGCACCAAGAATCCACAGGTTTCTCACCTTTTGAGTTGCTGTATGGGCATTGGGTGAGGGGACCTCTAGGTTTGATTCACAATGAGTTGGAGGGTAAGTGTGAATCCCATAAAGAGTCTGTTGTGACATATGACTTAAACCTCAGGGCAAGGCTTAGAGAACTCATGGGCTTGGTCCAGGAGAACCTGGCAGGCACCCAACAGCAGAAAAAGGTCTGGTATGACAGGAATGCTCAAACCAGAGAGTATGCTGTGGGGAAGCAGGTAATGGTTCTCATTCCTGTCAGACAGAACAAGCTGCAGGCAGCTTGGTTGGGACTCTTCAAAGTGGTAAGGAAGGACAGTGATGTTAACTTCCTGGTAGAACTGCTAGGCAGGAGGCAGAGATGCAAACTGTACCATAATAACATGATGAAACCTTACCATGACAGAGAGATCCTTGTGCTGAGTATTTGCAGTGGATAGTAGGAGGAGTCTGAAGGGGATCTGGTGACTGATCTCAGTGAGGCTCAGACTGACACTTCAGTGGAAAGGGTAGCAGTGCCCCAACAGTTATCCCCTACCCAGGTTCAAGAAATCTAAGCAGTGTTACAGAAGTTTGGGGGCATGTTAAAACCAGGGTGTACCCACGTGGTGCAGCAGATACAGGACCCCAAAGGCCTATTAAGCAGGCCCCTTATAGGGTGCCTGAGAGAGTCAGACAGACTGTGAGGGAGGAGATACAGAAAATGTTGGAACTGGGGGGTAATCCAGGAGTCCAGCAGTCCTTGGGCCTCTCCAGTGGTGCTGGAACCAAAGAAGGATGGCAGCACCAGGTTCTGTGAAGATTACCAGAAACTAAATAGTCACACAGAGTCAGATGCTTACCCAATGCCTAGGACAGATGAAGCCCTAGAGCAGCTGGGTGAGGCTAAGTATCTTACCACTACTGAGCTTACCAAGGGCTACTGGCAGGTGGCCTTGACTCCTAACACTATAGAGAGGTCAGCTTTTGTGACTCCTTTTGGCTTATATGAGTTCGCAAAGATGCACTTTAGGATCAAAAGTGCTCCAGTGACTTTACAGAGGCTGCTAAATTATATCCTATCAGGAGCAGGAGATTTTTCCCTTGCTTACCTGATTGATATTGTCATCTACAGCCATTCATGGCAAGAGCACCTTCAGCATGTCAGGGAGGTGCAGGGCAGATTACAGAGAGCAGGAATGACCATTAAGCCCAGTAAATGTCAGGTGGGTATGGAAGAGGTGTCCTGCCTGGGACATAGTGTGGGGAGTAATAAGATCAAACCAGAACCTGCCAAAGTGGAAGCCATTCAGGCATGGCCTAGCCCTGTTAAAAAAGCAGGTAAGAACATTCTTAGGGACAGCAGGGTACTATTGAAAGTTTGTCCCCAATTATAGTACCATAGCTGCTCCCCTCACAGACCTGACAAGGAAAAACAGGCCAGATAAGGTAGCATGGACCCCAGCATGTGAGCAGGCATTCCATAAGCTTAAGGGAGCTTTGGGAGGACCCCTTGTGTTAGCTAGTCCAGATTACATCAAAGAATTTGCTGTGCAGGGTGATGCTTCAAACCATGGGGTGGGGGCTGTAATCAGCCAGGTTTCCTTAGAGGGAGAAGAGCACCCAGTGGTATATCTCAGTTGTAGACTCCAACCCAGGGAGGAATGCTATGCAGCTCTAGCCATAGTATGGGCACTGCAGAATCTTCATCCTTATCTTTATGGAAGGAAATTCACTGTAGTTACAGACCACAATCTCTTAACATGGCTACATAGAGCCAGTCAGCAAAATGCCAAGCTATTACGGTGAAGCCTAGGGTTTCAGGCATATGATATGACAGTGCAGCACTGCAGTGGGGTTAGCAATGCCAAGGCAGATGGAATCTCAAGACATGGTATGGGGTAATGTATTCCCAGATAGCCTCATCCCTCTCAAGCAAAGTTCTTCAAGGGGCACTTGACAAACTAGCTTGAGTCTTCAATGGGGGTGTGTGTGATGAAAGGAGGTACTGCCAGCACAGCTATCTGGAATTTTGTAAATAATTATATGCCATTTGTGAATATCAAATCGATTTATACAAGATGCTTATGTTACAAATGTGTTAGAACTGTATGTCGTGTGTATATCAAACTGCTTTGTACAGACATTTGTGTTGAAAAGGTATTTGTAAAGTGCTTGTGTTTGAAATGTATGCATTGTGTGCCTCACTGGAGAGAACATAAATATACATGCTGTATTGTAACTGTTTGAATGTATATGTTTTAACAGAGTGCACTGGAGGGTTAACCTCAGTTCAGCAAACTTTAGAGAAATGTCTGAAATTAAGTCACTTTATGGGCTAGGCCATGAAGATGCTATCTTGCAGGTTTCAAGCTGGGCTAGGCCATGAAGATGCTATCTTGCAGGTTTCAAGGCAGCCAGAGACACAAAGTCTGTACTAGGAAGCTTTTGTACTGTCTTTGGGGTGAATTAATCATTAGTCTGGAAGCATAGAGGTACGCAATTGTTTTATGACTTCTAGCACCTGTCAAAGATCTGAGCAAAAGTCCGTGTATGTGTATTTTTACAGGCAGGTTCTAAATCCTGCCAGATTCCAGCAATGGAGGTTTTCATAGGAAGTAGAAGTCATATGACAAGCAGTGATGCCATTCTGCAAGCTATCCCAACTATAATATTGTAGGTATTATTTTGAGACATCTCTTAGGGAGGCTGAGCATTCTGTATTCTGTCTTGGGCCTGACAACAACAACAAGAAGGATCATTCACCACATCATCTGCCTTGCTGTATTAAATAAGTTATTAGGGTATAGTAACTCTCTTAAACACAGTCAGGAATATAGTGAAGCTTAGTTTAGATATTGTTTTCTTTATTTGCCTGAGTCTGTCCTGCAATGCTATTTTAAATATTTCTTGTGATTTTGAACTCTCATGTCACTGTGAATATATACTTAGCATTTTCTTGTTCTTCTATTATTTATTATTAAATATATTTAAACATTTTCATTGTAGCTGATCTTTGTTGAGAAATTTAAGTTCTGAGAGTACTTGTATATTTATTTGGTAACACTGTGTGGGCCTCTCTTAATACTCTTGCTAATGTTAAAACTACCATTTGTATTAGTATTAATATTGCAGAGTAAAATTGGATACACTTTGTTAAGGGCCCTAAAGTAGCTGGTGAGGGGTTCTTGTAGCAGTGGTAACTACCTTATAGTCTGGGCAGAAGGAGGCATAGCTAGTAAACCTGTGTACGTAGTATTTGCATAAGCAAACAGGTAGCACACACGCATATGCTGTAACAATGTGATTAGTGTTCTGGGTTTACCTTTACAACAAATTCACTGATTTTCAAACATAAATGTCAAAAAGAAAATGTTATGAAGTGTAAAGCAGGGGGGCAAGCCTCCCTGCACCCCCTACACCCCCTACTTGAATTGTTTAACTCCGAGATCACACAACAGTGGGGAAAGGGACTTTTTTCCAATCCCCACTGTGAAGATTGGGGAAAGATGGGTGAAGGCTGCCAGCCCATTCAAATAGAATTTGATACATAATTCTATCATTTGTATAAATAAATGTAAAATACAGGCTTGTGTTCTTAAATGAAAGAAAACACTGTAAAATGTGAACTTCAAGATTGTTGCAACATTGCCATCTGCTGTAAGGAAAATCAAGCCAAACATTTCAAATGTTCTTTGAAGTTACAATTATCTAAAAAAATGGTGCAAAAGTGGCTAGCTGAACACATTCTTTCTATTGTGTTAACTTAAGGAATAATTATTAGAGTATACATGTGAAAGGATTTTATTGTTGTAGCTTCCTGAGCAGGTGTTAGCTTACTAAATAATGCAGTTTGTTTGCCTGGGAACTCCAGACTAAGTGTCAAAATGATGTAAGGTGAATACTGGGAAAGCTTAAGTGTCAAAATGATGTAATTTGGGAGGGCCTTAGAGAGCTGTTTATTAGTGTTTTAAAAACTATTGTTCAGTGAGAGACTGAAAGCATTTGTCTTGGACCATCAACCCCAGTACTGCTTATGTTTTTTATGTATGTAAGTAAGATTATAGCACTGTGTTTTCTCTTAAGAATAGCTAAAGATTAGAAAGTTAGCTTAAGTGTTTTTCTTTGACATCAGACCTGTCCTACTGTATTGTTTTAAGTTTCTGTGTGATCTCCGAACTCTTAGATATCTCTGTGGTGTAGTAGTATTGTCTTGTGTTTTAATTATTTATTATTAAATATTTTAAAAACCTTTACCTGTGGCTGGTTTGTGTAGAGAAGTAGGCTAAACAACACACCTGATACACTTGTAATAGGTGACTCTATCGTCAGGCACACTGACGTCCCGCTCACCAGGCTGAACAAGGAGAAGGTCACAGTGAGCTGCCTGTCGGGCGCTAGGATCCGCCACATAACACAAGCACTCAGGTCACTCCAAGGCAAGTACAAATATGACTCAGTCATTGTCCATGCTGGTGTGAATGACCTGAGACGTACCTCCCTGGACTACATGAAAAGAGACATAGAGGGGCTCTCTGAGCATGTAGCCCAGGCCGGTATGACCCTGACCTTGAGTAGCATCTTACCCTCACCAAGAATGATGCCACAATATGAAGACAAGATGATCAATTTCAACAATTGGCTTAAGTGTTGGTGTCATTCAAAGGGGATCCAATGCCTGTCAGCCTGGGATGGCATGCTCGACAAGCCACGATGCTTCGCTAGGGACGGCTTGCACCTGTCACCCCTGGGCTTTCAGATATTGGCAAAGGCTCTTGCTACCCCCATAGTGCCTTTTCTAGGCAAGGCTCAAAAGACAAACCCACCTCCATAGGTATCACAAGAGATAAGAAACTAAGAGTAATGCTACTCAATGCCAGAAGTCTAAACCTCAAGATGCACACACTCGAAACTCTCCTTAGCATGGAGAACATCAAAATCTGTGCAGTAACAGAAACCTGGTTCAAGGCTTCCGAGAGCACCCCAGCACTACCAGGTTATACCTCATACCATGCTTTCCAGCCCCAAAACTTGGACCGAACCACAAAAGGAGGGGGAGTATCAATATTCGTCAAAGATACCCACACCTCCAGGTTGGTGGCACAGCACGAAGCATCAGAGACTATCCATGTGCAACTAACTGTGGGTAAAATTGCCTTCCAGTTTATAGCCTGCTACAGACCACCCTCCCAAACACAGGAACCCCACTTGGCCTTCCTGAGAATACTGGAAAATATGAAGGTCTCTCCAAACACCATTATATTGGGCGACTTCAACTACCCAAACATAGACTGGGAGCATTACTCTAGCTCCAACACCCCAGCCCAAAGGTTCCTAGAATTTATAAACACAAATGCTATGGAACAACTTGTTACCACTCCCACAAGAGGGGAAAACATACTGGACCTGATCATCACCAACATGGGGACACTATGCTCCAGACCAGAAGTGTATCCCTCACTGGTAAGATCAGACCATAAACTAATCTCACTGGATATTCACATCCCGACCCCACTCCCTGCCCAGAAAACCACAGTGAAAAACTTCTCTAAAGCGAATTTCACACGCCTCAAAACTGAGGCGAAATCCTTCAAAGCCCCTGGGCCTATGGAAAATACGGCCCAGACCACAGAATCCTTTATAAACGCATTCTATGAACACCTTCAAGAATGCATGGATCATGCAATCCCAAATAAAACCAAGACCCAATCCTCCAAAGGCAGACGTCCTGTCTGGTGGACCCCAGCCATAAACAAACTATACAATAGAAGGAGGAAGCTACTACATGATAGAGCAAAATCCCAAAAAGGGAAGGCATCTCTGATCAGTATTAGCAAAAAACTACGGGCACTCATAAAATCGTCTAAGGCCAGCTTCGAGAGAAAAATTGCACAGGACACTAAGGATAATCACAAGGCTTTCTTTAGTTATGTAGGGAACCTGGGTGGGAATTCCCACATATGCTTAGAATTAGTCCAAAATGACAAAAAATACACCGAGCCCACAGACATTGCCAACATCCTAGCTGACAGGTTCAGTGCAAACTTCTCCCACCTCTCCCCACCAAAAGGGCAAATATCTATCCCAACAGAGTGCTGCCCCCCTGACATCTCAGATGCTCAGGTAAGAGCCGCCCTCTCCAAAGCAAAAAACACAGCATCAATGGGACCAGATGGTGTCCCAGGCTGCGTCCTACATGAACTCCAAGAAGAGCTAAACCCAAACTTAAAACTACTGTTCAGTCTTAGCCTTACTACAGGATATGTACCCAAAGAGTGGCGTACAGCAACAGTGGTCTCTCTCCACAAAGGTGGTGTCTCAACAGATCCTGGAAACTATTGCCCCATAAGCCTGACTAGCTTGGTCTGCAAAGCTATGGAAAGGATCATCATGGACCTCATAAATAAAGATATTGGGGACCTACAGTCACTGGATCTTACCCAGTTTGGCTTTGTTAAGGGCAGATCCTGCCTCTTAAACCTGGTCAATTTCTTTGAAACAGTCACCAATGCCATTGACGAGGGGAAGGTGGTCCACACAGCCTACCTGGACCTCGCAAAAGCCTTCGATACAATACCCCACTCGGGCATTATAGATAAGCTCACCAGCTTAAATATAAACCCCTATGTCACTAGATGGGTTGCAAACTGGCTCAAGGACAGAATCCACATGGTTAGAATTGCTGGAGCAATGTCAGACTCCAAACCAGTTACAAGTGGTGTCCCACAAGGCTCAGTCCTGGGACCTCTCTTGTTCGGTATATATTTCTCGGTGGTACAGGCCAACACGGAAGGACTGTGGCTGACCAAGTTCGCAGATGACTACAAACTGGGCGCCATAATCAACTCTCCAGCCGACACAAGCATCCTCCAAAAGGACCTCATAGAAACAGACAACTGGTGCCAGAGCCATGACCTCAAGCTAAACACCAAAAAGTGTATAGTCATCCCCTTTGGCAAAACAAAGTGCCCACAAATTACCACATAGGTGGTAATCCATTAAGTACAGAAGAAGTCATTAGGGACCTGGGGACCCAAGTTGATAGCAATCTCTCATTTGACAACCACGTGGCCAAAGTGGTTAAAAAAACATTTTATATAGCCCACCTAATCATGAAGGGATTCACATCTAGATCAGGGGAGGTCATCATGCCTCTTTACTCATCCCTCATCAGGCCCATAATTGAGTACAATGCCCCTTTTGGGATGTACCTTACCAGACACCTGCAGCAACTGGAAAGACCCCAAAAGTACCTCACCAAGAGGATCAAAGGGCTCAAACAGATGCCATATGCTGCCCGGTTAAAGAAACTCCAGCTCTACTCAGTGGCATACCACCTGCTCAGAGGTGATCTGTGCCTGACGTATAAAGCCATGTCCAACCCAGAATTAATGGACATGCTGCACCTCAGAAAATCCAAATCCCATCGAGCTACGCGCTCGAGAGATTTGAACCTCAGCACTGAAATAAATAGGACATGCTGGAGGGACAGATTCATAACCCAGAGGCTCCCTTCACTCTGGAATAAAATCCCAGTCCAGGTTAGGCAGAGTCCCACATTGACTCTCTTCAAGAGGAATCTTGATGAGTGGATGGGAGATCGTAGATTTACCCCAGCTATCACTTCTGTGTCACTGTTAGACAGAGGCACAGTATACTAACCTCAAAAAAAGGCATAGCAAAATTAATTTAAAATGGGTGGCGAAAGCCAAACACACTCTGGCTAGGCTTATAAATGCCCTAGGGCAGATAGCCGAGTATGAACCTATGAATCTATGAACCTATGAATTGCATATTTACAGAGTTCATTGTAACATGCCACTCTAATAAGCCTTAGACTGAATAGTCACATTACCAATTGGATAATAATATTGCACAGTAATAATTAGACACCCTTTCAAGGGCCTTTGGGTAGCTGATAATTATTAAGCTGGTGGTGGCAGGAATTACTACCATATAGTCTGGATAAAGGGGTACAGCTAGATAATCTGTATCAGCCTTTCCCAGGGGTGTCTGTGAAGTGGTATAAATACTTATCTCAAAGTGTGGGTGTGTGTCAACTACCTGGGCAGGGACATGAAGCACTGGTTGGACAGAGTGGGTACTGGGGATTAGCTTGCCAGCAAGGCTGAGATCTGGATCCTATAGCTGTGCCAGTGGGCAGTCTTATTGGGGACCTGGAGAGCAAGGGAGCAACCAGCCCCAGACTGACTGTGATTTCTGTGTGCACTTAAGGGAAATTGTACTTTACTGTGTGTATTAGTTATCCTTTCCTCTTCTCAGAGACGGCCTCTCTGGTGTTAGTGGTGAGGATAGAGGCTTCTTGATTACTGGGCCAAGGCATGGTCGTCACACCTTCTATAGTGAAATCCTCCCCAAAATGCCGAATCTGCAATGAGCGAATGACACTGCATTTGCTCATTGCACATTCAAACCTTTTTCCATTTGACATTTGCAAACTTTGCAAATGTCCTTTGGAACATCTGCTGTTCGCCCTTGTGCAAAATGCACAGATGAAGGTAAACCAGTGTTCTGCACCATCAGGCAGTCATGCATATTCCACAGAAAGAATACCTAAGTATGGCCAATAAGCTGTTTGACAGAGCATTGTGACAAAGGTGGTACACTTCAGTTACACATCACTGGAAGATGTGTATGGTGGTACATGAAGAAGGGTGCATTATACACAGCTATTTGTGTGATGAAGGCTGGGAACCATGAATGTATTATAGCCTCTGATGTGCATGTCCATCACATACCCAGTACTTGCATTACATTCAAGGGAGTTGTCAGCACTGTGATTACATGCTGGTGGATGTACCACATACCATTTTCCCCAGGACATGGATCACATACCTATTGGTCTGACTATAGGGTGTGATGGCCACATTATACTTGGGTGGTGTGTTTGCGTCCAGATTTTACAAATCCCTCCATTTTTCTTGTCAATGCAGGTGTTGTTATAGCTGTGGCAGCAGTGTTTGGTATGTATTGATACTATCTCTATTATACTAATATCATAGTTGGAGTCAGTGATTGCCCACAATCTGTAGTCTTTCAGGCAGCTGTTATGACACAGCATGTGCATGTCATCTGTGCTGTCCATCACTTAACTAATGGCCAGAAACAGACCTAGCAGACTCCCCCTGATGTACTGATCTGATTACTGGACCTGAGATGTACACCATGTCACACATTTCAACATAGTCAGATGCCACGTATGTCATACACTGGTCTACTCCTTTATTGATATAGCTGTTTATGGTCACATATGACAGTGTTGATTAAATACTATATCTCATTGTGGATTTGTGTCAAATGCCTTGATTTGATCAAGTTCCACAAGATGATACTGTTGTCATCATGCATGCCCTCAGTGCCCTCTTTGAGGACGTCTATCAGATGTAATGGAATTGATGCAGCATTAACAACTCATACAGGTCTGTTGCACACACCTGGAATAGTACTTGTGTACTCAGGGGGATGCATGTTGATGTACATATTTGTTTGGGAACATAGGACTTGTGGAGGGTGTTTTGAAAGGGTCTATATTAGTAACTCAAATGCTTACCTTATCAAATCCCTAAATGTTGATCTGTTCTTATCAAAACGCAAAAACATTGAACATCCAGAAGAGCAAAACCGGAAACGTTGAATCGTCATGGTTGGCCTTCTGTGGTATAGCTCCGTAAGGTAAGTATGTGATAGTTATGGATCTTAGGGTTAGGGTGCAGGTTAAGATAAGTGCATGAATGGTAATGTATGTTAGATTTAGTGTAGGGTTTTGTTAAGTGTATGTGTGTGGATTATTTAGTTTGTTTGGGTTTAGCATTTTAAGGTAAGTGTGAGATAGTTACAGACCTTAGGGTTAGGGAGCAGGTTAAGTTAAGTGCATAGTTGGTGGTATATGTAATATTTAGTGTAGGGTTAGAAGTAGGGTTTAGTTTAGGGTTAGAAGTAGGGTTTTGGTTAGTGTATGTATGCGGTTTATTTAGTTTGTTTATGTAGGTAGTATGTAGCGGGCAGTGGGGTATGATAGTTCAATGTTTTGAATTTCGCGGTTTAGGGCATTCGGTGTTTATGCGGTTCGATGAGGATGGGTCGATGTTTAGGGATTTGATAAGATAAGCATTTGTGTTTATAATATAGACCCTGTTGCACTGTATATTCAACTGTATCAGGAAAGTGTATGTGCTGAGTCACACCATAGGTGATTTGTGATGTTGTCAAAGCACATTAGATCAATGTGATAGGCTGAGATGAAGGTAAAAAAGTGCATACTGCCTATTATGATCTGGCCTAGGGTTTTGACATAATCCCCCTTGCAGGATTCATTGAGAAAACCTCCAAGCTGAGGATTAACCCTTATATCAGTTGGGTAACCAATTGGGATATTGACAGAACACATCATGTGAAAGTTGATGAATCAACCTGTACCAGTAGAGCTGTCACCATTGGCAAACCCCAGGGACCTATACTTGGCTCTTCACTGTTTGAACTCTATTTCTTGACAGTTCAGGCTAAACTTTATGGCCTTTGGCTTACCAAGTTTGCTAATTCTTGCATATTCTGTGTAATCATTGAGTCCACCAACAGTGATAACATAGTACAGGAGGAGCTAACAGACACAACTGAATGGTAACAAAGGCACATGATCTACAAATAAATGCAGAAATGTGTGTTTTAATGTTGTCCATCTGAAAAGTGGAATTCCATGTTAATCACAGTATTGATAATGGTCCTGCTATGCAGAAGCCCAGTGATGCAAGCACTGGGAACACATGTAGATAGCAATCTGAACTTTGACCACCAGATGTCCACACTGGTATTGAAAGCCTATGTTATGCACATCATAAGTCACATCATAATACTGAGATCTTAGGAGTGTGTGATAGCACTGTAGTCAAACCTCATCACAACACTAATAAAGTATAATGTTTTTCTTACATGTACCTCACCAGACACATGTAGCAGCTGGAGAGACCACAGAGCTTTCTTATCAAGTTAACACAGGGCCTACAAACCATGCCATGATGTATGTGGATAGATTAAAAGCCATGTCACTGTGATCTTTATTGTATAGGATGAGGTGACTTCTGCCTGGCCTCCAGGCCAGTCTCTGACCCTACTCTGGTGGGAGAACTGCATATCCAAAAATCTGATATAGCTGATGACATCAGCAGTATCTGTTGAGGAGAATATAATAGTGTCCCACATGCTGGTGCAAAATGCTCCACAACCAGTTGACTGCAGTGAGAACAGAACCACTACCTATTTAAGTACACAGACTACATAACTCAGTACTTTACACAAGTGCTACAGCTCAAGTCTGATTTGATGTGTCTCAGGAAATACTTTATTTATAGATGATGACATCAACAGTGTCTGTTGTGGAGAATATAACAGTGTCCCACATGCTGGTGTAAAATTCTCCCTGTAATGTTAAGCAACAGTTCACACACACACACACACACACATACACACACACACACACACACACACACACACACACACACACACACACACAAACACACACATGTGCACCCTGTTTATTGCAGTGAGAACAGAACTCCTACGTATGTAAGTACACAAAGGTAAACTTATAGTAGATGGCATCAGCAGGCCATTTGGGAGACAAAATGTTGGGAGACCTGCATAGGCTCTGTTAGAAAAATATGTACTAATGTATATGTTTAGTGCTTATTAGAAGCTAAAAGGATTAACACATTTCATTCTATGTTATCCACAGCTTAATTCTGTATGAAATTATAAGATGCTTTTTCAAACTGCAGTATGCATTCTGAAATTGCAAAATGCTCTCTGACCTAGTATTTGCTAGCACAGCAAAATTCATGTTTATGCCTTTTGGAAATTTACTGAGAAGCAGTTGATTATCTGCTAGGTCAGGAAAATGAATGAATAGTGAATGAATAGAACAATACTGTTTTCTATAATGTGATTGAATATGAACAATCAGCTCTGTTCGTGTTATGAGAACATACACAGCTGCGGAAAAAAAAAAAGATACACCAAACAAAGACTGCTTGAAGAAATGAACTGTAATCTGTACTTGCTTTGTGCTTGAATTAGCCATAAGTATCTTGAATGGTAACATTGCATAGTGAGAAGTTGTATCTGACCGGTGGTCATCAAGGCCACGTTGTTTTTCTTAGGAAGTTTTTTGTAAACTTGATATGCCAGCAAAAAATCATGGACAAACAGCTGCTATGAAATAATATTGAAAGAACTTGTGATTTGTTACATCAGCTTAGTAGGCAATGTCTTGTAAGAAATGTATAAGAATAGCTTCACTTCCTGATTCTAGTAAGACAAACTCTGTATCAGCACGTTTTTGTCTCCTTGCTGCAAGATTAAAGTGCCTTAACCTGAACCTGCCATGTGTTGATCATTTTGAAGTTATTTTCCCTTTGACAGATTGGTCCTTCGGACCGGAAACTCTCACTTCGCCTCAGGTCAGATGGGTCAGGTGGCATGAAACTGTACAGGGAAGAGACCACATTGGTTCTTCTGCTTTGAAAGACCTCTGACTGAATTGTCATTCAAAAGAGGCCAGCCACTTTTCTGATCTGCGACTGGAGGATGAGTTGGTATAACGAACCAGAGAGGGTCAATCACGGAGGCTCAGGTAAGGTGAGATTTACCTTTTTTCTGTTTTAGATCAGGGACTTGATTGGAAATATCTGTCAGGAGATTTGTTTTGTACAAGTCAGGGACAGAAGGATTGCAGTCTTGTCATAGATCAGGGAAACAGAATAGCTAAGACAGTTATTCTAGATAAACGGTATGGCAGGCAGAAGCTAGAAAACACAATGCAGCAGCCGGTAATAGCGTAAGATAAATTTAATTTCCGCTTTCGTCACAACTTCATCAGAATACAAATAATCATCACAGAAAAACAGTTTAAATAGCTAATGCAATTAAAAAATCAATTAAGTAATCTATATGGATAATAACATAAATACACAAGTATATAAAAAAAGAGAACTCTCATACATTAAAATAAGCCCTTAAATCTATACCATGATATTTATTAATAGTTAATTTTCCATTTTTTAAAAAACATTTTAAATTTATACTCTCATTAAGACCAGGATAGGCGTCTGCCTTCAATCTAATCTGCCACAAACATTCCCTTTGCTCAATGTAGTTCTTAAAATCCCCAGCCCTATTGTCTGGTTTGCATTTTTCTAGTACTGAAAATAGAAATTTGTTAAATGTGGCACATGAAACAGAATGCTTATATAGGGCGTTATTGTCATCCTTAACTTTGATTGCATATAAATGTTCCTTAATACGAGTGGCTAAGGACCTAGATGTCATTCCCACATAGAATCCGGGGCAGGAAGAGCAAATGCTAACATAAACCACTCCAATGGTATTACAGTCAATGAAGTCAGAGACTGGAATAATTCTGTCAGAAGTAGCAACGTTGATATAAGGACCCTCAGCTATATATCTACAAATATGGCAATTATGACAACGGAACATTCCCGTTTTGTTGTTCAGAGTGACTGAATCAATGGTATGGTGTTGTTCTAATATATTTTTTAATGTGTTCGTCTTACGAAACACAAATTTTGGATCTTTACCAACTAGTTTAAAAATATCTCTATTTCCTTGTATGACTTTCCAGTTATTCTGAATAATGTTTTGGATCCTGTAGTTGTCAACACTCATGTCAAAGGAGCAAATAATGTCATTATTCATATTTTGTTTTTTGCCATGAATAAAAACTGTATGGATGTCATGTAATATAGCAGGATAATGAGTCACTCTTTTATTATTGTTTTCTAGCTATTACCGGCTGCTGCATTGTGTTTTCTAGCTATTACCGGCTGCTGCATTGTGTTTTCTAGCTATTACCGGCTGCTGCATTGTGTTTTCTAGCTATTACCGGCTGCTGCATTGTGTTTTCTAGCTTCTGCCTGCCATACCATCTTTTGAATAGTTTTTTGCGTGCTGTTTGGTTTATTGGTGTCCTTATTTAAATGGAGAAGAAGTAGAAAAAGTATTCAGACAGATCGTAGGTCCAGATTGGCACATGGTCAGTGGCAACTGGAGTCCCCATGACGCAGAACACAAGCCACTCCCACATAGCAACGCAGAACTGGATAACAGAGTGAAAGGTCTAACAGACCGAATCTCTGAGAAATGGAAGCCTAGGGCAGACTGGACTTGCATTAATCAATGCATTCAACAGGAAGGTGAAACTGTTGACAGATATTTTGCTAGATTATTAGAGTGTTTTAATAACCATTGTGGAATGCAGGTACTTGAAGACCAGACACATGATTCTCCATGTGAGCAGCAGCTAAAGCATGCATTTTTGAAAGGCAGTATTGCACCCATTAGCAGCTTTATTACAAAGCACATGGTAGATCACCGTACAAGTAGATTGCAGTCATTACTTGAATATGCAAGACATGCCAAAAGGCATTTTAATAACAAAAAGAAAAAGAAAACCCAAGTATCTGCTGTAGAAGACAGAGCAGAAGTTTTTGTAGTACAATCAGGGAAAAAGGGCAGGGAAAATGCCCAGGGAAACAAACAATCTGATAAATGATCAGAAGAGTTTGAAGAGAGAAAGAAAAGGGGTGAATGTTTTAAGTGCGGAAAAAAGGGACATTTAGAAAGGGATTGCAAGCAAAACAAGAAGGTAGCCATGGAAGATAAGGAGGGTGAGGACTGACTATATGATAGTCAAGAATCACTAGAAGGGAATAACCGAGAAAAGACAAATGCAAATGTGATAGAGGGAGTAGAGAATGTGATAGAAGAAATAGAGGAAGTACAAGAAATCACCAATGGTGAAGAAAGTGAAATTTAGGACTTAGCATTATTGAGCCTAGAGCTCTATTTAGCAGACACAAAACCGGAAGTTACACTTCTGGTAGAGGGGAGGGAAGTTAAATTCCTGTGTGACTCAGGGGCTTCACGAACCCTGATACATCCTTCCAAACTACCAGTAAATTCAGAATCACTTGATTACATATTAGTGAAAGCAGCTAATGGACAGCTGTATCGAGAGCCACTCTCCCATAACATAGTAATAACTCACTTCAGGGATGACCCAGAAAAGCAAAATTGTTGTTTCTGCAAAATGCCCAGTGAACCTTTTGGGCAGAGATCTTATACAGATATTTGGCATAGCAGTAGTACCAACTATGCAGGGTATGGAAGCACAGTGACAAATGGATACTTTTGTGGTGCGACCGGAGGGTGAAACATTTTATTGGTACAGCCAGGACTTGGTCATGACTGGCCCAGGGGCAGTAACCAAAGAACTGATGAACAAAGCCATCAGTAAGTCCCCCTCCCTTGACACTGATAAACAGCATTTGTTGCACTGTACTCTGTATTATTGTAGCACACCAGGACCTGATAAGGAATATGAGCAAGAACTGTTTAAAAACCATGCAAACAGATTAGTATTACATAATCTGTACTAGGACACAGAAGGGAACAGTGTAGTTAGCTGTTCATTGCCCCAGGAATTCTTTGCACTCTATAAATCTAATCGATTACCACATGTTAGTTTAACTAAAGACAAGAATGTGAAATGGGCAGATCTTGGAGAAAAAGTCACAAAGTGGGAAAAACAAACAGAGTTAGAATTGTCAGAACAGGGAGTACAAAAGCAGAAGTTAAATTGGATAACACAGACACACCCAGCTGTACACTTGCAGTCTAGCGAGGACAGCTGATTAGCACTCTTACTAGAAGAGGAAGAAAAAGCTTTACGGAGTATACCAGAAACTCTCTGGTCAACAGGAAAATCAGAAGTAGGAATAATTCGTACAGCAGGACCAGTTACTATTACGCCAAAATCAGCATTTAGACCACAGAAAAGACAGTATCCCTTAAGAAAGGATGCAGAAGTAGGAATCAAACCTATAATAGCAGCTTTACTTAAGGAAGGAGTACTGGTAGAATCTCCCAATTCACCATGTAACACACCCTTATTTCCTGTCAGGAAAGCAAACGAAGAATGGTGTATGGTCCAAGACTTACAAGCTGTAAATGATGCAGTAATAACTAGAGCACCTACAGTGCCAGATCCACACACCCTATTGAATGATTTGAAGCCTCAACAGAAGTATTTCTCTGTGGTAGATATTAGCAATGCGTTCTTTTCGATACCGATACACCCTGACAGCCAACATTGGTTTGCATTCACATTTCAGGGGGAAAAGGTATACATACATGCGACTACCACAGGGGTATTGTGAAAGCCTAACAATATTTGCACAGGAGATGGCAAGCAACTTGGCAGGATTTAGCCCACCAAGAAGCAGCCAAATTTTACTTTATGTAGACCACATCCTGCTGGTAGCCCCCACCCAGCAAGAATGCAGAAAAGATACCATAGCATTACTGCAATTTCTAGCCACTCAAGGACATAAAGTAAACAAAAACAAATTGCAGCTTTGGAGAAAGCAGGTTAAATACCTGGGATATGTAATATCCAAAGAAGGCAGAACATTAGAAGAGGATAGGAAAATAGCAATTTTACAAGTAACCAAACCGACTACCAAAAAGGAAATGATGTCCTTCCTGGGCAGGGCTAATTTCTGTCAGAGTTGGATTCCAAACTATGCCTTGGAGTCTGCTCCATTAACCAACTTGATATACGAGAAGCCTATGGCTGCACAAGATTTATTACAATGGACACCAGAAGCAGAACCAGCTTTCTGCAAACTGAAACAACTGATAGCATCCTCATTAGTTTTAGGATTACCAAACTATCATAAACATTTTTTTCCAAACTGTAGATTGTAAACAAGGTTACATGACATCAGTATTAACATAGCAGCATGGGGATAAGCAATGCCCCATAGCTTATTATTCATCACAGCTGGACCCAGTGGAGCGATCCCTGCCCCACTGTGTCCAAGCAGTAGTTGCAGCTGCAATGGCAGTACAGGCTTCGGCCTCAGTAGTGTTGTTCCACCCTCTCACATTGAGAGTGCCTCATGCAGTCACAATTATTTTACTGCAAGAAAAAGTAGCATATCTTTCTCCTGCTAGACATCTTTCCTGTATGACTATACTCTTGAGCCAACCTCATATGACAATTGAAAGATGTACAACTTTAAATCCATCTACCTTGCTCCCGACCCCTGCGGATGGCACACCACACAGCTGCCTGCAGGAGATTGAGCAAAAGACACTGCCTAGAAAGGATCTAATGGATGTTCCCTTGGATGATGCCGAGGTGACATATTACATGGACGGCTCATGCAGAAGGGGTCCTACAGGACAGAATCTAGTGGGGTATGCAGTAGTTTCTGATACTGAGATTTTAGAAGCAAAGTCTTTACCACACAACTTATCTGCACAAGCAGCAGAATTGATTGCTTTGACATGGGCATGTACCTTAGCAAAGGGTAAATGTGTGAACATTTTTACTGACAGCCAGTACGCTTTTTCTACTGTACATGTTTTTGCACAACAGTGGAAAAATAGAGGAATGATAACATCTACTGGTAAACCGATTAATCATGCGCAATTTATTTTAGATTTGTTAGAATCTATTCAGTTACCTCGGAAAGTAGCTATTTGTAAATGTGTAGCTCATACCAAGCAATAAGATATGATTTCAAAAGGTAATGTGAGAGCTGATACAGCTGCAAAGCAGGCAGTTTTAGCTTCAGAAGTATTTCTTTTGAGTGAGGAATTACAACCTTCTGGGATTTTAGATTTAGAAATGTTAAAAACAATGCAGACACTTACTACAAATGTAGAAAAACAGAAATGGATAAAACGAGGAGCAATTCTTGAGAAAGAGCTGTACATCTCCAAAGAAGGAAAACCAATTTTGCCGTCTAACTTGTTTAGATATGCAGCTTTGTTGAGCCATGGGCAGTGTCATGTCTCAACAGGGGGATGGCATAGTTAGTGAACCGAGTGTTCACTGCATATGGATTTACAAACTACACAAAAAATGTTTGTGCAGCATACCATGTTTGTAACAGGCATCATGCACAAGGGGCACTGAAGCCCAAGCAAGGGAGTTTCCCAACACCACCGTACCCATTCCATATTATCTGTATGGATTTCATAGAACTAAACAAATGTGAAAATAAGAAATATTGTCTTGTCGTTATAGATATGTTTTCCAAATGGGTGGAAGCTTTTCCGACCAAAAATCCAGATGCAGCTACTGTTGCAAAAGTCCTTGTTAAAGAAATTATTCCTAGATTTGGCATACCAGAAAAGATCTACAGTGACAATGGCACACACTTTGTAAATCAAACCATACAACAGTTGAGTCAATATTTCAGAATTTCTTTAAAGAACCATTGTGCATACCACCCTCAATCCACAGGATTAGTAGAGAGGCATAATGGGGTTTTGAAAAACAAACTTAGGAAATTTATTAGTGAGACACAGAAGAACTGGGTGCACTGCCTGCCTCTGGCATTGCTGAGCATGAGAACTGTTCCAAATGCAAAGGGGTTAACTCCTTTTGAAATACTGTTTGGGAGGGCATATTATATACCTCAGTGGAAGCCTCTCATGCCTGCAGACCAGGAGGCTGACAGTTCATTTGCAGAATACATGAGACAACTTTTAAGTAATAAACAACTTTTGCAGTTAAATTCTGTTTCAGATAAAGAACAAACCAGACCATCGGAAGTAGCAGTAGTCCCAGGCACGTGGGTCTGGGTGAAGGTTATCAAGAAAAGGAATTGGACCACACCAAAGTGGGAAGGGCCGTAGCAAGTGTTACTGTCAACACCCACTGCAGTCAAGATCGCAGAGCGAGCATCCTGGATTCATCTGACACACTGTAAATTGGTTAAAAACTTTGAACTGGACAAAAAACTTGTTACTGTTACACAAGAACAAAATGACCAGATACGGAGCAAATAGAAATGCTGAACAACCTCAGAAGTATTGCATGATCATTCTGTTGGCCATACTGATAACATTAATCTTTTTGTTGTGGCCTTTCCTTTTCCCAGCCACACGAGCTGAACTGAATAAATGTGAATCACTCATAGACTGGCATCCGAACTTTAACACTTACTATGCAATTAAATATGTATATGCTGAAACTTTTAATGTTTTGAATTGCTGCATCTGCACAGCTATACCAACAGCATACGGGGGGTTATTAATGACTGCTGTCCCCCTAGGGGTCAATGAGACCTGGGAGAATTTGTTTTTGATACTACAACTGTAAAATCACAAGACAAAATAGCATTGCACCTGCCTGTTACACAAAAGGGAATTGTATGTTTTTACAAAAATGATACTGTTCAGGTAGGTTGGAGTAATTGTAATGTGACTGTTCCTTACAAATGTTATACCAAGGCCAGTAATGCAGGTTATATCTGTGATGCAAACTATGACTCATATCTTGAGTCAATCCATAAAACTATTGATGATATACAACGTAAACCTGTTCTTTTAAAACAACTATCTATTATTGATAAGAAAATGTTTCATGCAGGGCAAGTGTATATTAATACTAAAGTAGAGAATTGTTATTTTGTTTGTGGGAAAAAGGCATACAAATGGTTACCTGAGAACTGGTACAGCAGTTGTTTTTTGGGTTACCTGGTTCTGGCCATATGACACACTGCAGTCTTGCCTCAGGGAAAAATTCGAAATGTCAGAGAGGTCACCAAAAAAAACGAAAATCCAATCAAAAGGCCTGAAAATCCAGTGGGACGAATCGAAACAGGCAGGAAAAGCCATAATTCTGTAAAAAACAAAGATAAACTGACGCACATGGACTTGAGTGACACTATTATATCGTGGGCAGGTATAGCCCCTGCATATGGCGCAGTAAAATCAATTTTGGAGCTGAGAAAACTGTCCAAACTTCTTGAAGTAATGAGTAATGCAACTTTTTCTGATCTCGAATTAATGACTGATGAACTGAACGCTATGAGAACTGTGGTGCTTCAAAACCGCATGGCTCTTGACTTCACCCTAGCAGCGAAAGGTGGTACATGCGCTTTAGTAAAAGAGGAGTGCTGTTCATATATTCCTGACAACCAGCATGAGATAAATGACCATCTTGAGGTAATTCAGCAAGTGTCGGCCATGACCAAACCAGGCCCAAACCCACTGACGGACTTTTTCCAGAATTTGTTTGGGGGGGTGGGGTAGCATCCTAATGAACATCATGATTGCCATTTGTGTGGGATTACTCCTATTAGGAGTGTGCATTTGTTGTGGTATTCCCTGCATGAAAAGATTGATCAAAGATTTTATAGACATGTCAGTTTCTGAGACTTTATATCAAAGTACTGAAATTGAAGAACTGTTGAAGAGTGATACACTTTCATAAGTTTAAACTGAATGACACTCTTAACTGCAAATTCTGAGCAGAAAGAGGTTAGGAGAAGAAACAACTTTTTATGCTTTTGAAAATAGAATAAAAAGTATTAAAGGGGGAAATGTTAGAAAAATATGTACTAATGTATATGTTTAGTGCTTATTAGAAGCTAAAGGGATTAACACATTTCATTCTATTTTAAGCACAGTTTAATTCTATATGAAATTATAAGATGCTTTTTCAAACTGCAGTATGCTTTCTGAAATTGCAAGATGCTCTCTGACCTAGTATTTGCTAGCACAGCAAAATTCATGTTTATGCTTTTTGGAAATTTACTGAGAAGCAGGTGATTATCTGCTAGGTCAGGAAAATGAATGAATAGTGAATGAATAGAACAATACTGTTTTCTATAATGTGATTGAATATGAGCAATCAGCTCTGTTCGTGTTATGAGAACATGCACAGCTGCGGAAAAAAAAAGATACACCAAACAAAGACTGCTTGAAGAAATGAACTGTAATCTGTACTTGCTTTGTGCTCAAATTAGCCATAGTACCTTGAATTACATTGCATAGTGAGAAGTTGTATCTGACCGGTGGTCATCAAGGCCACGTTGTTTTTCTTAGGAAGTGTTTTGTAAACTTGATATGCCAGCAGAAAATCATGGACAAACAGCTGCTATGAAATAATATTGAAATAACTTGTGATTTGTTACGTCAGCTTAGTAGGCAATGTCTTGTAAGAAAAGTATAAGAATAGCTTCACTTCCTGATTCTAGTTAGACAAACTCTGTATTAGCACGTTTTTGTCTCCTTGCTGCAAGATTAAAGTACCTTAATCTGAACCTGCCGTGTGTTGATCATTTTGAAGTTATTTTTCCTTTGACAGGCTCATAGCTTCATATGTTCATAGAAGGCAACTAGCCTAATACCCTATGATGTTTAGAAGCCTAGCTGTGTAAAAGCACAAATAGCCTTATTGAACATAGTATAATGTTTGTTGTTAGTAGAGTGATTTTGTGAGCAGCATCAACTGGCTCTGTCCATGAGGGGCATAGGTGTCACCCCACAGGTGACTTTTTAATCACCCAACCAGTAGTCAAGGTTACACTTGAACAGGGTCATTGAGGAGCACTGATTCACACATAGTGGGTGCCTATTACAGAGGAGTGTGAGTCATTGGGGGGTATATCTGTCTCCCCAGCATGTTCTGTTTATGTCACACATTAGGTTGGGAACCTTGGGCCAAGTTATTCTAGTCCAATTTGATTTGCTGATGTCCAGCATTTCCAGTAGGGCAGGATCTGAGACTGTCTGTAGAGCATGCATAGGTTACCTCTCAGCAGCCTGCATGATAATGAGTACACTGACAGATCTTTCAGTCTTTCCACATATGTCATGTTTGATGACCTTGGAGTCTCCCAGACACAACCTTGTGTTTTCTCCAATTGCTGCAGGTGTCTGGTGAGGTACAGACAGAAGGGAGTATTATAGTCAATTAGTGGCCTGATAAGGGTAGAGTACAGCAGAGGTATGACCACCCTGGTCTTGGATGTGATGTCCATATGTATGATGTGCGCAATGCAGAATGTGTGTGTCACCACTATGGATTAAAGTGGAGATTGCTATCAATATGTGTTCCCAAGTCTCACAACACTGTGTTTGTGCTTAGAGGGGTGCCATGTATATCATAATTAGCAGGGGTACTTCATTGTCAAAGGGGACAGTGAGACATTATATGCTTTAAGGTTTAGTCTGTGAGTTTGGCACCAGTCATTTGTGTGTGGCAACCCTTCCATAATATGTTACCATTATTGGGAGCTCTATATTAGTATATCCAGTTACCAGGCATCTGCAAACTTGGTAAACCACAGACCATCTATCATTGTCTGCACTTCAGGGAATTTAGCTGCAAAGAATTGAGGCCCAGCACAGATCCTTGTGGTGGAGGTGCAGTTTCTAACTTTGACACTGTATGGTATGTCAGTGAGCCAGTTACCTATCCTTCTACTACTTTATGGCTTAATTCTCACACAGGAGATCTTCACTATGACACATGAATTGGGAATAGTGTCAAAGGCCTTAGATAAGTCAACATAGGTGGTATGTCCTATTATCCCTCATCCAGGTCTGTGGGGTCAGTACCCAAGAAGTCCACAAAGTTCAACAAGCAAGATCTACCCTTGACAAAAACAAAATGAGTAGGGACAAGTGTGTTGAAGGTCACTAATGCCCCTGAGGCTATGGTCCATGCTGATTTCTTCCCTAACCTTGCAGATAAGTCCTTTTAGGCATATGAGTCAGTAGTTGCAGTTCTGCATGTTACTAGACTGATGTGCATTGCATAGCATACAACATTTGTTATTACATTTTGTACTGTGGTTGATATATGTGTGGAAAAATTGCTCAGACACCAGGGTTGCAGCGCTTGGGGGTGGCAACAGATGGATGTATTGTAAATATGTGACATATTGTTATATATGGCCCCCAGTTTGTAATGTTTACACATGTAATTTCATGTCATAGACAGGGAATGGACAGAAAACAGCAGCAATACAGCATAATATGTACATTTCCATAACATGGCAAGCAGCGGGTTTGCATGATGGCTACCAAGGTACATACACATGTGCCATACACATGTTTGTGTGTAGGTAAGCAGTGAACAAATGCAAGCCACATTGCTAAAGTCTGATCGTTAGTATTGAGTCTATGAAATACACCTGCTACTTAACTGACTCTGTGGCAGCACGTATTAATGAATTGATACATTCCTTGTTGGGGTCAGATGGTACTGGGTTTGAATACAGGTGTATCTAATACTTTTAAATACATTGCCTCCATATCTAATGCTTTTAAATACATGTAAATGTATTCCCACCATTCCCTGTTGCTGCATGTTGGTGCGCATTTTGCACTTTCACACAAAAAGTGGCTTTAAGAACTGAAATGGGTAGACAGGACAGTGGTGAAATGGGGAGAAAGCAGGGGGAAAAACAAAGGGAAAGTAAGACAAGAATGTGCAGGAGGGAGATAGGAAAGAACCATAACTATCCATTTCTTTAAAGTGAACATATGTGGGAAATATTAACTGAATTTGGACTGTCACCTCCAGATAAGAGAAAGGGGTGACCAGAACATGATCATGTTGTATAACCAATTGGACCTAATCAAGTGTGTCAAGAAGATGACTTTTTTGGAGAGAGAGAGAGAGAGAGAGAGTGTGAGAGACAGAGAGAGAGAGAGAGAGGAATGTTGGTGAAGGGATGTAGGAATGTCTGGATCACATAATTTGGGTAGGTAAGGAAGCAACTGTGGACAGAGAAGACAAACAAGGCAAGTCCTAACTGGGGTTCCCCAAGGCTCTATCCTTGGGTCCTTACTATTTACCATTTTTGCTAACAAACTCTATCTCTCCTGTCCTCTCTTCTCTGATGATGATACAATAATTTCTACCTCTGACAATCTCACCCATCTACTCTCCCTTACCCAAGACTCTCTGCACTCAGTCAAAACATGGCTATCATCCAAACAACTCCTTTTCAACGCAAATAAAACCAAACTCATTTTCCTTCCTAAACCTCTCCAACATGTCAAATCTACCGTCTCCCTAAATAACACACCTATCAAGGTTGAACCCCATACCAAACTTTTAGGTGTCATTATAGATGATCAACTTAAATTCGATCTTCACATCCAAAACTGCATCAAAAAGACTCACCAAAAACTAGGCCTTCTTTATAGAAACAAAAGAATTCCTCACAAATGAGTCTAAACTCACACTAGCACAAGCCTATCTACTTCCCATCCTACTATATGCTGCCCCAATCCTTATAAACCTTGAAACAAATCACTTAACTAAACTTGAACAAACATACAAAAAATTGCTAGATTTGCCACTAATCTACCCTAACATTCTCACCATTGCCTATCCCTAAATAGCTTACAGTGGCTAGAACTACACCATCAACTCCTGTCTCAACAACACCTGACCCACACTATCTTATACCAACCCCACTCCTGCTCTGCTCTTGCAACACTCATCACCCCCTAAACTCCTAACCATACACTCCGCAGCTCAGAACAACTTCTCCTTCAGATCTACAAACCCAGTAAAACCACTGGCAAACTTCTCTATAATTACTCAGTATTCAATGCATGGAGCAAACTGCCTCTATTTTTAAGAGAAATCTCTAACTTAAACTGTTTCAAAAAATTTTAAAAGACTATCTATTAAAATGGACCTGCTCCTGCACTGACCCAGCTTAGTCTACCTTTTCCCTTTCCTAACCCCTCCTTCCTTATACTCTGTCTCTTATCCTCCACTGAACCCCAAAACCGATTACACTAACTTCCACTTTCCTATTACTCCCTTTTCCTACCTACTGCTTCTTAACCTCAAATAAAACTGTACTATATTCTAGTTGCTGGATGAAACTGCTTTGTTATTATTGTTATAGTGCCTATGTCTTAGGCAGAAGCTGTTAGTAATTATTGTTTAACTGTGCGTTACCACCATCTTACTTAATGTACTTCTTACATATTAGTTTTAATTATTCTTTTGGAGCTTTTTCTCCTTGGGTCTCCACTGAAAATGTGTATCTGCCTTGTCGGACTAACCTGGTCAACAAAAGTCAGATAGATAAAATAAATAAATAAATAAATAAATAAATAAATAAATAAATGAGAGACAGGGAAGGTGATGGACACAAAAGGCTGGGTAACACCATGATTGGGGAGAGGGTGGGGCATCCTGACCCCATGGTCATCAAGGTGGGTGACATTAAGAATTGAGCTCTCACCCACTAGATTGTCATCACTGTCACCTCACTCCACCACTGGCTGAGTGCTTGACATCTCCTTCTCCTCCTGCTGGTACTATGTAAAATAAGGGAGAGCAGCCTCTCCAGCCAGTGTAGGCATGCACAAACAGTGCAGTGCATAACCCTTTGCACCATCCCTGGCAACTCAGTGCAGGTGATCAATTCACCTCTGCCACTGCTCCCAGAAGGAACCACTGGACCAGCCTCTGGGGCAGGACTGCCTTAGGGGGCAGGTAGTGCAGGGGAAGCAGAGGTGGTGCTGCCAGGTTGGCTCCCAGACATACTGGGCAACAGTACTGGGGGGTGAGGGCAGGCAGATCCTGTGGGGCAGGCCTACCCTGCTGTGTTGTGGAGCATTTAGTGATGTGGTACAAATGGATGACATGGACACATTTTGATGACATGTAATAAAATTAAAAAATAAAATAAAAAATAAAATACAAATAAAAAATAATTTTACAATAAAATAAAATATAAAATAAAAACAGAATATTCATAAAATAAAATAAAAAAAATGGCACAAAAGTTATTTTATTATAAATAATAGGAAATACAATAAAAAATAAAATAAAAAAGTGAGATAAGGGTTGGGGTGAGTGGAAAAAAGATACAAGATTAGTACCTTCATATGTGACATACAATGCATTATTACAATGATTTGACTCTATTATCTTAACTTTTACATTTAAGACTACCACCTCCTAACAGATGCACACTACACCACAGATTGCAGCAAGTAATCCTTGACATGCATGTACTGTATTGCACATATGCATGTTCCAGTTATACAGATTACAGTAGGGCATTTGTGCCAATGGTAAAGAGGTTTAAATGTTAATATTATTGAAGAATTAACAGTATCATAAAGTTGGGAAGTGTGGTAATTGAAACTCAAAAAAAGAAGTAATGAGGAGAAAGTAAAATATATTCCACCAAATGAACGCTTTATTCATAAATCCGCGTTTTCGTCTGTATATAGACTTCATCAGATTAAACACTAGTTACATACCCAATACATACTTTTATACACATTTAAAAATTCACAAACCAATCCTCACTAACCATAGTTACCAATTAATAAATCGGATGTTTCTTAAAATTAATTTGATATCTCATTAATATATATCACTTCTTAAAACCATAAAACAATTTAATTTATATAAATACTATTAGATTATTAAAATCCAAATAGTGTTGTCTATAGATAATATTGTTTAGTTTTTACATGACTTGAAATTAAAAAACATATTATATTTATTTAAAAAATGCATTTGAAAGCACATTAATTAAAATGAGTGAGATTTCTTTGAACACAATTTAGCACCATCTGCTGGCCATTTTAAGAAATGAAAACATATAGCTATGTTCTTGCTGCCCTTAGTTTTAACAATGGTAAGATGGAAATGTACTCATTCAATCCAGGGGTCCTGTTGGCTTCTAAGGCTACTTGCCACCATAATTCTTTGTAGCCTATGGTCTCTTCCCATAATATGTTTTTTAATTTCAAGTCATGTAAAAACTAAACAATATTATCTATAGACAACACTATTTGGATTTTAATAATCTAATAGTATTTATATAAATTAAATTGTTTTATGGTTTTAAGAAGTGATATATATTAATGAGATATCAAATTAATTTTAAGAAACATCCGATTTGTTAATTGGTAACTATGGTTAGTGAGGATTGGTTTGTGAATTTTTAAATGTGTATAAAAGTATGTATTGGGTATGTAACTAGTGCTTAATCTGATGAAGTCTATATACAGACGAAAACGCGGATTTATGAATAAAGCGTTCATTTGGTGGAATATATTTTACTTTCTCCTCATTACTTCTTTTTTTGAGTTTTATTGGTACTGTTTTGAGAAGTAAGCCGTTGATTCACGCTTTTTAAGTGTGGTAATTGAACCCACAACCTCTGACTAAAGTCTAATATTGTACTCTTGGTTTGTGCTACAGACTAATGCATGCATACTTGCTTTTTCATTTGAGATATGCATGCTCAATTTAATATCCTAATATTGGACTATTGGGTTGTGCTATAGATTAATGCATCAATAAGTGCAGTGGTGCAGTGGTTAGCATTGTTGCCTCCCAGTAAGAGGTTCTTCAGTTCAATTCTTGGCTGGGGTGCCTTCTGTGCAGAGTCTGCATGTCCTCCCTGCATTCACACGGGTTTCCTCCCCCATCCCAATGGCATACATCTGGAGTGTTTCTCCTTGGACCTTTGCTGAAAATGGGTTGTGTCCCAGTTGGACTTTTCCAGTAAACAAATGTTAAATAAAAATTGCTTTTACAATTGAGATATGCATGCTCAATTTGATACAACTCTATAAAACACCAAAAAAAAGCTATATTTAACTTTGAATGCTACAATAACTCTACTCTTCTATTGCATACATACCACATGCTTCCCTCATGCTCACTAATCTAGCCCCATGAGTTCAGACATTGACCTCCCGATCATTGGCAGCTGTGGAAAAAAAAAACAGAACAGAATACCATTATGAATACCAGTCTTGACTATGTTCAGCTTTTAGGTCTTACAAGTACTCTCTGTAGTTGATACTTACACAGATGTGGGATATCTGCAGGCCTAATCTCCTTGATCCAAAGGTCAAGGGTATCTGTCTTCCTCCACCATAGGTCATTGTAATGATGCTTACATTGGTCACCAATATGTGGGATACTGGTAGCAATGGATACAGCCTGAATTAAACTATTCCAAGCTTCTGACTTATACTGGGAGCCAGAATAGTCCCCCTGCAGAAGCTTGACACTGTGGTTCTTAACTAAGAGTCCAATAAAAATCTTGGACTCGTGGACACACCATCTATGTGGCCTAAACCTGACACCTTCCCCAAAAACACTGGCCATGTCTGCCATGGATGAAGACAATGCTTTCCCACCAATTCCAGTTATCACATTTTCTGGGAATGTGCACACTGTTTGAAACCATTGTTCCAAGCTTACTATCCTGCAAACACAGTGCTTGGTACTGCGCATCCCCAGACACCGCATTTGTGCAATGGTAAGTGGAATGCAACAGTGGCAATCAGTGAGGCATTACATAATTGCAGTTGCAATTTCAAGATTAATGTATGTACAGGCAATTGTGTATGTGTGTTAGGCAAATGTGAAACCATGCCAGTCTAGATAGCAGAATTATACTTACAAGAATATAGTACACAGTATACCCACAGTCATACATGTGATAATAAATGTGATGATACATAGATAAATAATGAAATAACTGACACAAAACTACTGTCTCATCCTTCATACATATAATTAATATCAGCTCCACTATTTCAAGTGTTATAAGTGAAAGTGACTATAATGTGAAGTGGAACAACAGTAAAAGTGTATGTAATATGCTGTATTTGAATCCCAGACCACATGTATGGTACTCCAACACCTACACCTGTTGCCATGAGAATGTTGAGAAAACCTTGTCTATGTTGCAGTGCATTGCTATAAACTGCAATGTTACAAGAGTAAAACAAAGGCTGCACACCCTGTACTAGAATGTAAAACCATCTGTACTCCAGCCCTAAACTTACACCTGCTGCCACAGAACTAGTGACATGAGATTCCCTATGTTACTAATCATTCTTAAGGTCTCGCTGTTAATCGCCATGTAGCATCACTTAGTGAGTTTACATGATGCCCAATAGTATTAATTGAATGCATCCGGTTTCTATTTTTGGCTGTCTGTGGCCTGTCTGCTTCCTGTGTCCAGTTTGCATACAGTTGTGCTTCATGCAAATGAGATAAGCACAGCCAAACCTGACAGTGATTTTTTTCTTCAGTTCCCTTGTTTGAACTAATCTGCACATTGTGCAAACACTGCCCCCCCCAAAAAAAAAAAAACAAGAAAAAGTGGGGAGAGGTAGTTGAAATGAGGAAAATCAATGTATGACATACAACTAGGAAATGTTAGTACATGTAAGATATTTCTGTACAGGTCTGGATTTGAATTCTCACTCCAATGCACCTTCAAAACACAGAATGAGTGCCTTTCCCTCTTTGCCACACAAACCGCTTTGCAACAAAGAACTGCACTAAGTCTGTACACAACCAGCTGCAACAGCATTTACAGTGATATCAAACCTTACAAGTGCTATTTGTAGTGCACCTAGTGATCATACAACCTGTCATGATTATTGCTTGCAAATATACAGCTCTGTCTTATTTCTGTGTTTGATGGCCATTCTTCATTTGTCTGAGTATTAATCTGAGACATGCATGTGTAAGCCATTCTATATCATTGGCCTTTAAAATGTGTGAGGATATTAAGTGGAAATAAAACATATGCAGTTGCCAACAAATGAAGAGCAGGATGAATGTTAAGGCACACAACCTGTAATTTGTGTGATACTTACTTACATTTCCAGCCTTACATCTAACGTTATAGATCTAACTAGACACTCTGTGGAAGTAAGGCAGCATGCAGTGCTGTTGTGTTTTCCTTTTCCCAACCACTAATTATTCACAGTTGCAATCCATTAAAACCATACACTGAGGGAGTGCCTGCGCTATGCTTACATCTCCTAAACTGACCCAATTTTTTGGGATTCAGCACTTCTAATGAGTTCACACCACATTTGCATCTTCATCATGCTAACAGCCATGAATCTACACCATATAAAAAGGCAACTGTGTAGCTGGGCAAACAGATTGTGAAGAGACTTGTTTATGTTGGGAAGACTGCACATAATGCTATTTCTTCAGGATATATCTGGCACAGAGGAGTACTAAACTTCAGAAGGTATGCTTCCATTTTGTCAGCTGCATACTGAATATGTTGGAATGTTTTGTGTCTTTTGGCTTTTCCCGGTTAGGGTTCGCCACAGCAGAACTCCGGTCTGCTAATGATTGGCAGTAGATTTTTACATACTGGCTTGCCGGGCCTAACGCACAACCTTCAGCAAAGGAATGCCCATTCACGCATGTCACTACACAGAAGACGCTCTAACTGAGAATCAAATAGGCAACATCTAACTGTGAGGCAACAACGCTACCGCAGCACCACCACATTAAGAAAATTCTGAAGCAAAAGCTTTTACACTTTTATCTGTATGCATTAGTTAGAAGTGTTACTGATGGCATGGGCATATTTGCCAAGCCATTTCACTTGGTGTTGAGATTGATAACAATCTCAGATTTGACACTCACATTTCTCTTACCATAAAGAAGGTTCACAAAAAAAGCATTGTACAGAAACAAACAATTCCTCACCAAGACAATCAGAATTTCTGCTGCCAATTCCCACCTAATCTCCACTTTACCCTACGCCTCTCCTATACTTACCTACCTTAGGCAAACAGACTTAAACAAGCTCAAGGCTTGCTACAATCAAATTTCTAAGTTTACCACCGGTGCATCTTATCACACCCACCACTATATCTCACTTAGAGAACTTGACTGGCTTAAACTCCCTCAACTTCTTCACCTGAATCAACTCTCTCTTGCCAACAAGTTAGTAAACCATCCTCTTAAAGTACCATTCCTTCAAAACCTTCTCCAGCCCAACTGCTCCACTAGACACTATGCTCCAGCAGCAAAAATCTACTTCTAGTGACCAAACCCAAAAACTCAACGGGAGAAGCACTATTCTCCTCTATCACATCCAGATTATGGAACAATCTCCCCAGCCCTCTATAACCACACTACCTTCTTGCAATCACGTCAAGACTGCACTAAAAATTCACTTAAAAATTCTCTAGTTATGCCCATACACCAATCCCGACTAGTAACCCTCTTTTTACCTCCCCTTCCTCTCCACTCCCCTAGCTACCCTGCCTCACACTGTCTGATCATTGCATTCCTTCCTCTGCAGACTCCGGCTCACCCTTTACCCTCCCCCTCCCTTCTCACTCAATCTCCCAGACCTGTTATAACATGCTTAACTACCTCACTTCATCTCAACTCCAAATATATATCCAACTGACTTACACCTAGCTTCCTCTCACTACCACATATACTACTCAGTCTCCTCCCTTACTCCTCTATCTTCCCCTTCCATCCCATTAGTTCTTCTAGCTTGTTCCACCATCGTGTGGAGCTTCTGCTTTATATCTGTTTGAGTTTAGTGCAATATTTGTATATAAGATTTAGGTATATGAGTTTAGAACAGTATCTGTTTGAGCTTAGTACTATCTGCATATACATCCTATCTTTATTCCTAGCCTGTGGCTAGATATTGGTATATCTGTTCATTACTATGTTTCATATTATATGTATAGCTAATGTTTGTTGCAGTATATATCATTTTCTATTGTATGTATATTCAATTGTTCTTCATGTACTCTGCTGCTCATTTAATGTTCTGTGGAGCTTTTCTCCCTGGGCCTCCACTGAAAAAGGACCTGTGTCCAGTTGGAGTTTCCTGGTAAACAAATATAAGTAAATAAAATAAATAAATTTCAGAGGTATACATGATTGTCCATACATAAAAATGGAATGCTCTATGATTAATATGTACAAATGTTTCAGGGACAGTTCCTTTGATAGCACTTTAAGCATTTCAAAGATGGTTTCTTAGCAAAATATGTCATTTTCCTGTTCTTTTGTGGAGAAGCAAAGAAAAGTTACTGTTATCACACTAATGAGGATAGACACATCTTTTGTGGGGGAGCAAAGGTGAGTTCCTGTTATGGCACAGACAAGGGTATGTTGCTCTTGTTACTCTCCTTGTTCTGCATCCTGCCTGTTGTTCATATTTCACATCTGTAGACTGTTGTATGTTTCTAGAGGAGGTAATACTGAATGGCTACATTTTCTGTTTAATCTGCAGTCAGTTATTTAGTACTTATGTGATACTTATGTGTATTATTCTTCTGTTGTTTTTTAGAACACCTATGAGTATTCCACACAGGCATGTCAATCCTCGGAGACTCTCCTTCACTGATGCTGAGAGCCAGGTCATTGTGGATGTCTTTAGGCAACATGGTGCTTTTCTGCTGGAAAGAGGACAGGGAGATATGGCATGTGGGATGCAAATTTAGCTACAGATAATTGCTGATCTGAATGCTGTGGGTGGCCACGGCAAGACATACAAGCAGGTGCACCACAGGGCCACTAACATGATCACATCTGCATGGAGGAGATCAGCTGCAGTGGGCCGTGACCAGATGGGTACTGGGGGAGGACCTGCTATGGAACCACCACTAACACCCAATGAAGAGTTCCTGGTCAATATCAGGGATCCAGACAGCTCAAAGGAGAGTGCAGTACAGCATGCCCTGGATGTGGGAGCAATAATGTCAGAGATAGCAAGCGCTTCCAGGAGGAGCTTCCAGGTAGGCTTTGCTATCTCAACAGTTGAATACTGTTGTATAGTAAAACAGCTGAAATCAATATATTACTTCTGTGTCACATGTACTTTTTTGGGGGGTGGAATTAAAGATTGCTATAGTTATTATCTTAGGTTTGAGTTGACAGCCACATTCTTGTTTAAAGTATACTTAATGGATATGTAAAGGGGTAAAAGTATTACCACCTGCATTGAAGTTAAAGAACTTTTATGGTAGCTGAAACTAGACACTTATTGCCCCCCAGGTATCAATGTGAATGTGACTCTTGTTTGTTATTTGAAAATGAAGGTTGCCAGACTGGGATTTTTAACACAATTTTCAATAGTCTTTCGCATTTTTACCCCATTTTTTTAATTTAATGATTTAACATATGTTACTTAGGATTGTCTGTCAGTGTATTTATTACTTGTTGTCTAATATATTTTTATCCAATGTATTTTTCTAGTTCATGTAGCTTTAAATGTTCTATGTAGTTTATTTGGTAGTCATATTAAGAAGTAGGTCATTTAATAAAATAGTTTGGTAACATAACAGCTAACATCATGTTTCTGAAGAAGTATATACTTTTTGTGTAAGACAAAAGTGCTTAACCATTAAAAATATTGTTATTGCTACTGCTATGGTTAATTTCTCAAGGGTGTGCTGACAATTAATTTTGAGTTTGGTAGCTGCATGGTTTTTCAAAGCACCTGTAGTGGCTTTTTGTGGATGGCACAAATTTTTTCTTTACATTCATGTCCATTCCACCTGCTGATTCCCACATGAAAGCCTTCAAAATGTTCACTTTCATTTTTCATTTCACAATACTTAAATATTTTAGGAAAGGTCACGGTGTTTCTTTGTGATGAAATAGCTGTAGACCACACCTGTATGCCATAAAAATGGGGTTTGCTATAATACCCTTGAAGGCTGCAGACTTGAAACCTATAATCCTGAAAACACAATATTGAAAGATCAAAATGATGACTGCAGTTTTGAACTCCTGCACTTGGGCCTCTGCATGATTCATGTTAGCACTTGGTACTGGGTCCAGACTTACTCATGACCTATGTTGACACTCATTGCTGGATTCACAATGGTCTATCAATGTTATGGTCTCAGGATTATGGGTTTCAAGAATGTGGGCTTTAAGAATGGGATATTAAACCTAAAAATGGTGATATCTAAATCAATTAATTTTACAAAAAAAAAGAAGATGCATCTACAATAAATTACTAATTCCCCATTATAGAAGATAGCTAAAATTTGGAATCAGTGCCCCAAAACATGCCAGCATGGAGTGCAAGGCCAGACATGAAGTTAGAGTTACAACCAATGCAAATACAACCATAAGGCCTTCTTCAGTTGCATCAGTAAACTTAGAAGTAATATACAGCTAAGCGCAAAACTTATTTCAAATGGTGCAGCCTACTCTGACCCCAAAACCATTTCAGTCTTGTGGCAAATTCATTTCCTTTTTGTGGTCATTGCCTTCCACAGCTGGTCCCCAGTATCACCCTACGTTAGATTTTATTGGACATCTTGAATGTCAAAACCACTAGATTTATGGATCCTGAGAACATTCAAAGGTGCTTGTTAATAAGTATTGTTGTTTGTCTTTTGGCTTTTCCCAGTTAGGGGTCACCACAGCGGAACTCAGGTCCACTAATGATTTGCAGTAGATTTTCACAAACGCTGAGGTGCCAGCTCGACATTCAACCTTCAACGGAGGCACGCCCATTTATGCATGTCTTTCAAATGCCCACTCAACCATGGGGAGGACATGCAGACTCCACACAGAAGGCACTCCCTGCCCTCCAGCTGAGAATCGAACGGGAGAACCTCTTGCTATGAGGCAACAATGCTACCATTGCACCACTGTGGATTCACCTTGTTAATAAGTGTTAATCAGTATTAATCAGAATGTCTCTCCTAAACCTCTTCAACATAAGTGTTTCTACAGGATCTATCTTGAAAGCAAGGAGAGCAACCATAGTTGTGTAGCTTTGCCAGGGAGATTTCACAACTGACTCTAGCAATTGTAGACCTACTAGTATCATCTGCAAGATTATGGAACACATAATTACAGAGTTAATAAATAATGACACAGGCAGTGTCCAAACCCTTGACTCTAACCAATATAGATTATTTAAGGCAGGTCTTGTCTACTCAACCTGGTTTATTTTTTGACAGGTGTCACAGAAGATCTAATACATCATTTAGTTACCCTGTCCCTCCACTTTTTCATATATTTCTCTGCAAATGAAATAATATACTAAGGAACTTTGGCTCACTAAGGTTTGGCTATGGCAAACTAGATACTATTATCAAAATCCCAGTTGACACTCAGGTTCTCTGACAGGGCCAGGACCAGACCAGTTCCTAGTGTGTTGTGTCAGTCACGGACTTACCATGAACATGAACAAATGTGGGGAGAATAATAGGAAAATGCTCCTTCAGTAGCAGTACAGCACTGCCCCAGGTTTACTCAATTTTTCTAGTCCCAATCTGTAGTCAGAACAAGTTTGGGGAGGTAGGAGGAATCAACAGACCTATTGATTGAGGAGAGGCACCGCGACTGGCTATAGCTCAGTTGCAAGAGAGATAAAATAAACCCAGGAAACAGAGCAAGAGCAACTCCTTATATATCTTCAAAATCAGACTAGTTGATTGGGTGGATAGCCATAATTTTTTGTTGTGAGCTTGCAGTTTACACTAAAGATCTTTTAACCTGAGGAAATCAGAATACTAATACCATCACTCAGTTGAATTGTCTGGGCTTGTTAATTGTTCTCTGGTAGTAAGTTTAGTAGCATTCTAGGATCCTATGCAGTCAATGGCAGATTATAATAGCAGAGATTCAAAATGCCTCATGTGTGGGACCTATGACAAGCCACACAGTACATGCAATGAAATAAAATGTTTTGATTTCTTCAGCACTGCTAACTCTTTTTAGTTAGCTTATGTGCTAAATATAACAATCAGCTGATATTCACTAACAAAAGATATGTTTATTTAGTTATAAACAATTAAATGGCACTGTGAGAATGTCACAAGTATTTACCTCTGTATATATGTTGTACCAACTATCTGCATGTGTGCAGCATACTCCAGTGACACTGTAACGCTAGGGGTGTTTTATTATTTTTTAAACAAAAAAAATGCATGTTCACTTAAAAATAAATAAATAAATAAATAAATATATAATTGGCCTGTGGTGATCCTATCTAAAACAGCTGAAGCCTTCTGCTCATCACCATTCCTGATTCAATCAGGATGGCAATGACTAGAAAGCCTGGACATACTTAAATATTTAAGGTATGGTGGATAAATTAGATGGCCACAGACCTGCAGAGTCACAGATTGAGTAAGCATCTGCAGTTTGAGGTTTTTTTCTTTTCTTGGCAGTCAACCAGACAACTGCATTAAGTGGATGGTTAGTTAGGGAGGCTGCATCTGTAAGTGTTTGTGTGAGATGGAGCCAAAGTACATACTAGCTCACATGGGTATCTGATATAGTAGCTACAACTGGTAGCCTGTGTGTAAAACATGAGTGACAACTGATTTTTGATCAGTTATTCTGTTCTAGCACTGGAAGACTAATGTGATTTAAGTGAAGCAAGTTAGGTAGGGATAATTTACTGTTGGGTCATCTGTTTGACTGAAATACATTATACGGCTATTAATTTTTATCACAGTCATATTCATCCATCTGTCCACAACCCCGTTTTCACCATTTTTCACATGTGGATGATGTGGCACTTCAACAGTGACAATCATCTTGAGCCAAGGTTTACACCACCAGGTGGGGAGCCCAGACACAGAGGTATAAAAAGTCAGCAAAGTGACTATATATAACTGTGAGATGGGGATGGCATGGCTGGCTGTGGAAGAGAGCAACTTATCCTCTCATCATTTATAGGCTTAAGGATTTATCTGCATTTGCGTGAAATAAGTTGGCATGCTTATTTTCTGGTTACAGTTTGAATGAAAAATACTGAAATTGTCTTTGATTTTGAAGGTTGTACGTTTGCCTCATATTTTTTGGGTGTCTCATAAAAATTGTGTTCTTCTGGCAAACAATTAGGTATTGCCACTAAACAGGGGAGAAGGCTAGTTGTGGATGATGAAAGCAAATAAACCTCTTGTTGCTTGCTCAATTTAAAGTCTGGCTTTACAGGACCAAGTGTTTCTTTCTATGAAATAAGATTAAGTATTTATCTCTGGTTACTACTTGTGTGAAATAAGATTACATATTTATCTCTGGTTACTGCTTGTGTGAAATAAAGCTAAATTTCCCCTGATTTTACAGAACATCTTTGACTTTGCCTTATATTTTTGTGTTCTTTTGGTTCACACAATTCATTGTTTTCTCACAAATTATTGAGGATTACAGTTAATAAATAATGATAGACATTTGGGTTTTCAGACTTCATATCCATCAGAAAATGCACACCAATGTAATAACTATTATTCTAGCAAGTTTCTAAGTGTATAAGAGCAATATTTAAAATCTCTCATTTTTTTTACTTTTTTCCCTGCACTAAGAGGTTGACAGGTATTATTTTTATTCCAATCAGGTGAAATATAGGATCACAGCATCATAGGAGGTTACTAGGCTAATGGTCCTGGGGCCCTTACAAGCCTAGCCAAGAGTTTATTCCCAAAAAGAAACCTCAATCAGCACCTATCGACCCTGTCAATGAGGACCACAGCTGGAACCCCTGGGACAAATTTGTGTTTTCCCATCCACTCTTCAAGGTTGTGCTTGAAGAGGGTCAGCGAGGTACTCTGTTTGATGTGTATGGGAAGTCTATTCCAGGATGGGACAGCCTCTGGGAGACAAATCTATCTCTCCAGCAGATTTTGCTGATGTCGCATATCAGATTCAGGTCTTTTTAAGCTGTTAATGTGCAAGGAGTTGGTAGGACAGGGTCTGAGATTGCCTTGTAGGCGAGACACAGATAACCTCTGAGCAATCTGTACAATACCAAGTAGAGTGGCAGTCATTTGAGCCTGTCCACATAGGACAGGTTTTGGTGGCCATTGATTCTCTTTGTGAGTTATTTCTGTGGCTTTTCCAGTTGGTGCAGATGTTTGGAGAGATACATACCAAACGGGCGTTATACTCAATTATTGGTCTAATGAGGGAGGAGTATGGAAAGGTAATAACCCCCTTTTTTCTGGATGCAATCCCTTTACTTATGATATGAACCAAGTAAAAGGCTTTTCTGACCACTGCTGCTATATGATGGTCGGATGTGAGAGTGTCATCAACCTGAGTACCCAGGTCTCGTACCACAGGTTGTGTGCTTAGAGGGTTGCCATTGAAATGGTAATCAGTAGGAGCTGTGCTTTTGCCGAATGGATTGATGATACATTTTTTTTAATTTAGTTTGAGGCCATGACTTTGGCACCAGCCATTAGTTGCCGTGAGATTTACTTGCAGTATGTTAACATAATTTGTGGAGTCAATGACAACGCCCAACTTATAGTCATCTGCAAACTTGGTCAGCCACAGGCCTTTTGTCTTTGCCTGGACCTCTGAGAAGTAGAAGCCAAACAGTCGGGGTCCCAGGACAGATCCCTGGGGAACTCCACTAGTGATAGGTCTGCTATTGGAGGTGGAGGCACCTATTTTGTCCTTGAGGGTCCTGGCGGTGTGCCAGTTGGCCTCCCACCTGATGAGATGGGGATTTATGCCAAGTTGTGTTAGCTTCTCGATGATGCCCAAGTTGTGAATTGTGTCAAAGGCCTTGGCCAAGTCAAGGTAAGCTGTATGTACTGACATTCCCTCATCCAGGGCCTTGGTGACAGTCTCAAAGAAGTCAACCAGGTTCAACAGGCAAGATCTGCCCTTGATGAATCTGCACTGGGTGGAGTAAAGTGCTTGGAGATTGCCTATGTCCTTATTTATGAGATCCATAATAATAATATGCTCCATGGCTTTACAGATCAGACTTGTCAAGCTAATGGTGTGATAGCTTCCAGGGTCAGTAGTGGCACCACCTTTATGCAAGGGGATGACTATGCCAGCTATCCACTCTGCTGGAATGAAGCCTGTACTTAGGCTGTGGTTGAATAGGGTGCTCAAGGATGAAGCCAGTTCTTGCTGGAGATGGTGCAGAATACAGCCTGGGATACTATCAGGTCCCATGGAAGCTGTGCTCTTTGCCTTGGATAGGGCCTTTAACACTTGATCTATGCAGATATGAGGTGCAGAACAAGTATCAGGGATGTCAAAGGGCCTTTAGGGGGGACGGGGGGTGAAATTTGAGCTGAACCTATCTGCTAGCAGGTTGGCTAAGTCAACAGGATCAGAGTAAGTGATACTGTTAAGTACTAATTCAGAACAAACCTGGGCCTTGCCATAGAGATTTCTGACATAACTGAAGAAGGCTTTGTGGTTTCCCTTTGTTTCACAGGCTAGTTTTGATTCATAACTGGCTTTGGAGGCTTTCACTAGTGATCTAATTTGCTTTTTAGGCTAATGAGGGAGTTTTTCCAATTTGAACTTTGTTCCTTTTTACCCTTGGAAAACAGTTTCTTCCTTTTAAAACAAAGCCAGGTCAAGAGTCGTATATGGCACGAGAACCACTCTCTTTACTCTCTTACTCAAATAAAATAGAGCGAACTGTATACGTAAACAAGTATATAGTTTATTAGAACGAGTTAGCGCTTTCACCTAGTAAGGCTTCATCAGACTCAAATAGCAATACACAATTAAGACCACCATTAAATAGCCAAAAAGGCGGGAAATTCAAAAACATATAAATAAAAACATTTTTAAAATCAGTAATGTACAGTAATCATGTAATAAAGTTATATAAAACAAAAATTATTTAAAATAGACTATGTGTGTTGATATTAAAACACAGAAATATTATATTCAATGCTTATATGTGAGCTCTAAGTTTTCTCATTTTCAAAAAAGGTTTCACCGAAAACATAGTGTTCAAGCCAGGTCTCATATCTGAACGTAGTTTCAGTATCCAAACATTCTCCCTGCTCTCTGTATAATTCTTGATATCTCCCCCTCTAACATTAGGGTATACTTTTTCTATAATCCTAAACTTAAATGTGTGAGTAATTCCTAACTCCATTATATGCCTGGCCAGTGCATTCACCTTATGTCCCATCCTAATACTATACAAATGTTCGCGTATTCGGTCTTTCAGACGTCTATTTGTCTTCCCCACATAGAATGATTCACAGGCCTGACACATAGCTAGATAAACCACATTGGTGGTATTGCAATCTCCATGAGTCTTAAAAACATAATTACACCTATTAACAGGATGTATAAACATATTACCAGAGTCTATATACATACAAAAATTGCATGATCCACATCTACTAGTGCCATAAGGCAAATCGGTAGTGGATGATGTATGATAAATACTATCACACAAAATATTTTTCAAGTTCTTCTTATTTCTATATCTAAAACATGGGGCTTCACCTAAGATACCTTTCATCTGTGTGTCTACCATTAAAATGTTCCAATGTGATCTAATAACATCTTTAATAGGTCCAACATCCTGAGTGTATGATATGGAGAAAGCTGTCTTATTCATGTCTCTTTTTTCTTTTCGGCTATCTGAACTACCATTGTCAGAGAAATACGGAAGTGCTAAATTATCTCTCAGAAAAGGGATATCCTTAGTACCCTTTAATATATCATAGTCACTATAACCTCTTACTAACAACCTTTCACCAAGGTCACTTAAATCCGTCTCATATCCAGATTGACTTGGGTTATACCTAGATACCCTCATAGCCTGTCCCTTAACTATGTTATTGAACACATATTGAGGGTGCATACTGGTACGATGTAATAGTGTATTCTTGTGACAGGACTTACTAAACAGTCCTGTATTAATCAATCCATGGGGCAATTTTTCAACATATATGTCCAAAAACGCTATTCTAGTAGTAGAAAACTCATGGCTAAACTTCAAATAAGTCGTAGCCATGTTCACTAAATTAATAAATGTTTGTAGATCTTCAAAAGTACCTTTCCATAAAAGAAAAAGATCATCTACAAATCGTCTATAAAATAAAACATGTTCTTTAAATAACGGTAATTTATGCATATAATCAAGTTCCCACTGTGCCATGAACAAGTTGTCGTAGCTATTGGCACATGATGTACCCATAGCTACGCCATCTCTCTGTAAAAAACACTTTCCTTGGAAACAGAAAAGGTTGTTACATAGTACTAATTTCAACAGGGACATCAATAAATTAATCTTAATGTCAGAAGAGTTGGACTCTCTAGTCAAATAACTATGTATCATATCTAGACCAATCTCATTAGGAATTACTGTAAATAATGAATGTACATCCAACGTAACAAAAATTACATCTGTAGTATCCACTGAATTCTTAAGATAATCATAAAGAACTATTAAAAATTGTTTTGTATCTTTCAAAATGTAACTATTACTATTAACTATCGGTCGTAGATTCTTTTCTATATAAATGGATAGGAGTTCTGTAACCCACCCCCTACCAGAGACTATCGGTCTTAGAGGGGGGTTAAACATATCCTTGTGTATCTTAGGAAGACCATTAATAGTTGGAAGCATGGGTGTTGGCACATCTAAGAACAAAAACAAATCGTTGTCAATCATATTACTATTCAATAGACCTAATAAAAACATGTGTACATTATGTGTATAGAACTTGACCAAGTCAAGTTCTATAACTTCATAAAACTGTTTTTCATTTAACATTTGTAACATTTTATTAATATAGTCTTCAGTGTCCATTACTACAAAACCTCCACCTTTATCTGCAGGTCTAATGCATATCGCTGGATCCCTGCTTAACTGTCTCAGAGCTTCATTCTCTGTAAAAGTTAAATTGTATTTTGTGCGACCTTTATTGCATCTGTTAGTTCTCATATTATCTCTCATATTATACAAATCATCTTCTACAAGTCTACTGAAGGCGTTAAGAAGTGGATGTAAAGGTGGGGTAAAAGTACTTGGACGTTTAAAATTATGAAAGTTAGGACAATGCATCTCATCTTTAAATGTGAGACGTAGAGAAAGATTCCTGACATATAGTTTGAAGTCACGCATAGTTTCTTCAAATACACTCTTAGTGGTAGGAATGAATGAGAGGCCTTTAGATAATACAGACAGTTCATCAATAGTAAGTAATTTCGAAGAAATGTTATGAACTAAGTCTGAGATGTTATTTAGCCTCTCCCTTTGTCTCCCCACATCCTCTTGATATTGTTGTTCGGAAGGCTGTCGAATGATTGCTTCCGTTAGGCTATGGTTGAATAGGGTGCTCCAGGATGAAGCCAGTTCTTGCTGGAGATGGTGCAGAATACAGCCTGGGATACTATCAGGTCCCATGGAAGCTGTGTTCTTTGCCTTGGATAGGGCCTTTAACACTTGATCTATGGAGATATGAGGTGCAGAACAAGTATCAGGGATGTCAAAGGGCCTTTAGGGGGGACGGGGGGGGTGAAATTTGAGCTGAACCTATCTGCTAGCAGGTTGGCTAAGTCAACAGGATCAGAGTAAGTGATACTGTTAAGTACTAATTCAGAACAAACCTGGGCCTTGCCATAGAGATTTCTGACATAACTGAAGAAGGCTTTGTGGTTTCCCTTTGTTTCACAGGCTAGTTTTGATTCATAACTGGCTTTGGAGGCTTTCACTAGTGATCTAATTTGCTTTTTAGGCTAATGAGGGAGTTTTTCCAATTTGAACTTTGTTCCTTTTTACCCTTGGAAAACAGTTTCTTCCTTTTGTTGTAAAGCCTGTTGATAGAGGATGTCCATCAAACGAGTTTGTTTTGCCTTGAAGAGCAGTTTTTGCTTCTGCTGGTTGTGGCTGAGTCCATGCAGTTGTACAGGTGCTTGGTACTGCATTGGCGTACTGTTCAGCATGGCTGTCTGCATCCTTTGAGGGGGTTGGTGGTGTGAAGCTGCTGATACCCTCCCTTAGGAGGTTGTAGTAATCTTTTGAGAAGTTTATAACTTGATTACAGCTGGGGAAGTGGGGTTTGGAGGGATAGAAACTTCAAATGAGACAGTCAAATGATCTGAACTCACAAGGGAGGAACATACTATGGGAGTGGTACAGTGGTCACCCATGTTAATGAGAACCAAGTCCAGAATGTTATCTCCCCTTGTGGGGGATGAATCGAGCTGGTCTTGTGTGTTAGAACTGATGAAGTCAAGGAATCTTTGAGTGAATGCATTAGTGCGGGAATAGTTCACCCAGTCTATGGTGTGGTAGTTGAAGTCACCGAGGATCAGGGTGTTGGGGGCACCTTGATGGAGTCAAGTAGATCCAGGTAAGAGGAGTAGGTATCCTAAGTTATGGAGGGGGGTCTATAGCTGGCTATAACTTGGATGGGTATCTTGCCAACTGTCAGTTGCACCTGGAGTAGTTCCAGTGCATCATGCTGGCAAACCAGTCTGGAGGTGTGCCTGTCCTTAATGAAGATCAGGACTCCACCACCCTTAGTCTTACAGACCTCATTTTGGGGTCAGAATGTGTGGAAAGAGATATAACCTGGTAAGGCAGGGGTGCTCTCTGCAGCCCTCAACCAAGTGTCAGTGACTGCACAGACATCTGCATCTTCCAGTGCAAGGAGAGCCTCCAGTGAGTGCATTTTTAGGTTAAGGCTCCTAGAGTTAAGCAGCATGACCTTCAATTTGCTTTTTGACAGATCTTTTATGTTTATACAAAACAAAGTGGCTATTACTGCTGGGTGGCTCTGTTTGTTGCTGACAGTAACTTATCTTCTTCTTGTTTATGCAGTTGCCATCTAGCCTCACAGGAATAGTGTGCATCTGTCTGAAATAAATTGGAATTTTTGTGACTAGGGTTTGTGGGGAAATATAGAGGTTACTGTGAGGTGTACACCTTGCTTACACCTTGTAGAAATGTTTTGAGTTTAGAGACAGCCCTAATTAAAAGATGTGCAACACCTCATTTGGCTGTCTCTGCAATCATTTTGTACACTAATGAGGCAGCCCAGGGAAGAGGCATATGCTAATTATTTATGTGTTTTCTTTCTCTCTCTGTCTCTGTCTCTCTGTCTCTCTCTCTCTTTCTGAACTGCTTCCATGAAGGCATTTAAGCACTGTGCAATTTATGAAATCATTTGGTCATGTAGATCAGCATGGCCACTCTGTCGCAATGAGATAGTGAACACTGCCAAAAGACCATTCTCAGCAATCACAGAAGAGGCAAGTGGTGGGAATTATAGTGGTAAGGCAGGGTTGAGAGGTGTGTGAGTGACTGAGTGTATGTGAGATGCTGTGCGTGTGTGTGTTGTTTGTCTGTCTGGGAGACAGCAAAAGTGGGGTAGTGAGAATGAGTGCATGTGAATGGATAGATTGATGAGTGTACGAGTGTAAGCAGGTGGATAGGGTGCTACGTGCATGCATTTCTGTGTGTGCGTGTGTGTGTGTGTGTGTGTGTGTGTGTGTGTGTGTGTGTGTGTGTGTGTGTGTGTGTGTGTGTGTGTGTGTGTGTGTGTGTGTGTGTGTGTGTTTGTGAGTATGGATTGGGGTGGCTGTTGTACCTCAACACACAGACTAAAAAGCATAAGTCTACAACACTGGGTGGAGGAACCACCAGCCACCAGGGATTACTGTAATAGTGGGAAGATGTGACCAATAGACACAGAGAGTACATGAAAAGTTTGTGCCATAAAGACACCTAAACAAAACAGGGATGTGGGGCACTAGACACCAGGGAGTGCATAAAATGTGTGCAATAATGGCAATCAAACAGTAAAGAATTGGGGTTGGGGGACACAAGACACCAGTGAATACATAAAACTTGTGCCATAGTAGCAATTAAGCAATACAGGATTGGGGGTGGTGGGGGACACAAGACACCAGGGAATACATAAATCATGTGCCATAGCAGCAATTAAACAGTACAGGATTAGGGGTAGGGGACACAAGACATCAGGGAATATATAAAACTTGGGCCATAGTGGCAATTAAACAGCACAGGATTGGGGTTGTGGGGACACAAGACATCAGGGAATACACAAAATGTGTGCCATAGTGGCAAGTAAACAGCACAGGACTTGGGGTGGGGGGGTTACTGGGCATCAGAGAATATATAAGACTTGTGTCATAACAGCACTTAAACTGTATGGGGATTAGAGGGGTGGAGGGAGCACTAGACATTTGGGATAATCAATATGGTGTGCCTTAAGGGCATACACTTGTGCAATGGGTGTTTGGAACAACTAGACACCAGATAAAATTAATATGCCTTGGAAAGCACTAAGTATACTTCAAATATTGCACTTTCCCACCAATGACTGAGTCCTCTGCATCACCACTAGCCATCAGGGATTTATGTTCCAAAAAAAAAAAAAAAAATATATATATATATATATATATATATAGATATAGATATAGATAGATAGATATAGATATAGATATAGATATAGATATAGATATATAGATATAGTGACACCCACCACTGGCCCAGTAATCAAGGAACCTCTATCCTCACCATTGGAACAATGGGGGATGTATATTGGGAGGATGACAGGTATGCGCACATTATTTCCAGATGTAGCTCTCTGCATCAAGTGCAATTTCCCTTTAGAGCACACAGAGACCACAGTGAGTCCAGGGCTGGCTTTTCCCTCTTTTTCCAGATCCCCAGTGGGACTACCCACTGGCACAGCTATAGAGTTGAGATCTCAGCTGAGTGGCCAAACAAAGACATCCAAAACTCTCTCTGTCCAAACAGTGTTTTGTGTCCCTGTCCAAGTAGCTGACATACACACAGACTCTTGGGGATTTGTTTTACACACACACACACACACACACACACACACACACACACACACACACACACACACACACACACACACCTGGGAAAGGCTGACACAGGTTTACTAGCTTCTGCCCAGACTATAAAGTAGCTATCACTGCCACCACCAACTCTTTATCAGCTACTTTAAGGCCCTTAACAAAGAATGTCCAATCTTACTGTGTAATGTTGCTGTCAATGCAAATGGTAGTTTGAACAAGAACAAGGCTATTAAGAGTGGCCCGCACAGTGTCACCAAATAAATATGCCAGTACTCTCAGAACTTAAATATCTTTATACAGACCAGCCAGAATGAAAGGTTTAAATATATTTAATAATAAATAATAAAAGAACAAGACAATACTAAATATACATTTACAGTAACATCAGAGTTCAAAATCACAGGAAATATTTAAAACAACATTGCAGGACAGTCTCAAATAAATAAAGAAAACTATCTAAGCTAAGCTTTGCTATATTCCTGACTATATCTATGAGAATTACTATACCCTAGTACACTTACTTAATTAGAACAGCAAGGCAGATGTGGTGAACAGATCCTCTAGCTGATGTTGTCAGGTCAAAGACAGAATACAGAATGCTCAGTCTCTCTCAGACTTCTTAAACGAATATCTCAAATATTACTGCTGGGATACCTTGCAGAATTACATAATTTCTTCATCTGTCTCCATCCCAGGTAAACCCCCCACTGCTACAAGCTAGCGGTATTTAGCATCTACCTGTTTAAATACACACACAAGGGCTTTTCCTCAGATCTTTGCAGATCCTGGAAGTTATAAAACAATAAAATATTTCCAAGACATTGTGTCTGTTGCTGCACTGAAACTGAAAGATTACATCTTTGTTATGGCCCATTGATAAAGTAATTTAATTTCTGCTGTTTTCTGAAGTTTTTCAAGTTAATCTTCTGTATTCCAGTTTCCAATGTTAAAATATATGCATTTAAACAGGTACAATAGTGTATGCACATGTCTGTTTTATTCCAGTAGTGCATGCTGTGGTTACATTTTACACTTTACAAAAACCTTTTCAACATACACTTCTGTACCAGTAGTTTGATATACACCTGACATACAGTTCTAATACATTTGTAACACAAGTATCTTATATGAATAATGTTGATATTCACAAATGAGGTATAATTATTTACAGAATGTTATAGCTGTGCTGGCAATACCTCCTTTGTCTCTCACTCACACACACACACATATTATATATATATATATATATATATATATATATATATATATATATATATATATATATAGGTTCAAAGGTTCATAGGTGTGTACTAGGTTAATGACACTGGAGCCTTTACAAGCCTAGCCCATAGGATTACCCTGGTATCTTGCCACCTGACCTTAGTTTCCACTGTCTCTGTCTAGTAGAGCCACTGGAGTGATCCCCGGGGTGAATTTTCTATTTCCTATACACTCATCAAGATTTCTCTTGAAGAGGCCAAGTGAGGTGCTCTGTTTGACATGTATGGGAAGTCTATTCCATAGTGTGGGCAGTTTCTGGGTTATGAACCTGTCCCTCCAGCACATTTTGTTGATTGTGGTAATGAGGTTGAGGTCTCTGGAGTGTGTGGTCTGGACGGATTGTGATTTATTTAGATGTAGCATTTCTAACAGAGCTGGGTCAGACATGGCTTTGTAAGTCAAGCAGAGATCACTTCTTAGTAGGCGATATGAGACAGAGAATAGTTGGAGTTTTTTTAATCTGTCCATATAGGACAAGTGTTTAAGGCCTGGGATCCTCTTTGTGTGGTACTTTTGTGGCTTCTCCAATTGTTGCAGGTGTCTAGTGAGGTGCATGCCAAATGGGGCATTGTACTTGATGATTGGCCTAATGAGGGAAGAGTAGAAGGAGACAATGACCTATTTCTTCCTGGATGCAAAACCTTTAGTAATGAGATGTGCCACAGCGAAGGACTTTCTGACTACAGTGGCAGTGTGGTGGTCAAAAGTGAGGCTGCTGTCAACCTGTGTTCCCAGATGTCTTATAATGCCTTCTGTTCAGTGGACTACCATCTATGTGGTAGTTTATGGTAATTGGGTTTTTCCCAAAGGGGATGATGACACATTTTTTGGCATTGAGCTTAAGGCCATGGTTCAGACAACAGTCGTTGGTCTCAGTGAGGCCTTTCTGTAGGATGTCAACATCACTTGGGGAGTTAATAATGGCTCCCAACTTACAATTGTCTGCGAGCTTTGTCAGCCAGAGTCCCTTCGTGTTGGCCTGGACTTCTGAGAAGTAGATACCAAACAGGAGAAGACCCAGGACCAATCCCTGTGGGACTCCACTCATGACTGATTGGCAGTCTGGCTTGGAGTCAGCTGCTTTCACATTGTGGGTTCTATCTGTGAGCCAGTTTGCAACCCACCTAGTGCTATAGGGGTTGATGCCTATCTTAGTGAATTTTTCTATAATTCCTGAGTGGGGGATGGTATCAAAGGCCTTGGCCAGATCAAGATAGGCTGTATGAACCACCTTGCCTTTATCCACAGCTCTCGTGACTGACTCATAGAAGTCGACCAAGTTGAGCAGGCATGATCTACACTTCACAAAACTAAACTGTGTGGGATCCAGAGTTTGGAGATTCCCTATATCCTCGTTTATTTGGTCCATGATGATGCATTCCATAGCTTTGCATATCAGACTTGTCAGGGTAATGAGGAGATAGTTTCCAGGGTCTGTAGTCACTCCTCCTTTGTGGAGAGGGATGACTATAGCAGTGTGTCATTCGGTAGGGACAAAGCCTGAGGTGAGGCTTTGACTTAACAGGGCACACAGGTGAGGTACCAGTTCACTCTGTAGTTCATGTAAAACACAGCCAGGTATACTGGCAGGACCCATAGAAGCTGTATTCTTGGCCATGGACAGTGTAATACTGGGTGCCTGGCAATCTACTGGTATTGTGATTGGTCCTTCAGGGGAGAGAGGGGTAAAGTTGGCACTGAATCTGCCGGCTAGTATATTGGCAATATCTGTAGGCTCAGTATAGGAGGTACCATTATGCAGTAGCTCAGAGGAAATCTGGGTATTGCCATGGAGGGTCTTTACATAACTATAGAAAGCCTTATGGCTGTCCTTACTATCTGCTGCAATTTTGTTTCCATAGATAGCTTTAGAGAATTTGATGAGGGATCTCAGATTTTTGTTAAGGATGATAAGGGAGTTTTTCCAGTCTTGGGACTTCACTTTATTCTGCATCAGTTTCCTCCTTCTGTTGTAGAGTTTGTTTATAGCAGGGAACCACCACATTGGCTTCCTTTTTTGGAGGAGAGCTTCTTGGTTCTATTGGGTATGGCGAGATCCATGCATTGTGTTCGTACAGTGCATTGGTGTATAATTCAGCGATCATGCAGTTATTCTCCATTTGCATGGGTACCGTCAAGTTAGCCACCTCTGTTCTTAGGAGTCCAAAGTTAGCTTTGGAGAAGTTTTTCATGGCGGTTACCTTTGCTGGGGTGGGGGGTGTGTGTGAGGGATGTGGCTTTCCAAGGTGATTTGTTTGTGGTTGGATCTAACCAGGGAGGAGTTGACTACTGGTGTAGAGCAACGGTTGCCCATGTTAGTAATAAACAGGTCAAGGATGTTGCTACCTCTAGTGGGGGTTAGAAAGATCTGGTCCAGGGCATTGGAATTAAGGAATTCCAGGAAACATTGGACAAGTATATTGGTACATGAGTAGTTTTCCCAGTTAATGGAGGGGAAGTTGAAGTCACCCAGTATGAGAGTGTTAGGTTGGACCCTAGTATTCTCCAGGGTGTTTAGGAACATGGAGTGAGTGTTTTGGGACATGGTTGTGGACCTGTAACAGGCTATGACCTGAATCGCTGTCTTACCCAATGTTAGCTGCACCTGAAGTAACTCTGATGCATTATGTTGGGCTACCAGTCTGGAGGTGTGTACATCCTTTATGAATATGGAAACACCACCACCTTTGGAGCTTCAGTCCAAGTTCTGGGGCTGAAAGGTGTGGAATGAGTTACAGCCTGATAGTGCAGGGGTGCTTTCTGGTGCCTTGAACCAGGTCTCTGTTACAGCACAAATGTTGATGTTCTCCATTTTAAGGAGTGCTTCAAGTGAGTGCATTTTGAGATTTAGACTTCTAGAGTTGAGCAGCATGACCCTCAGATTGCATTTGTTTGTAGCTGTTATGGTGGTAATTTGGTCTTTGGAACACCACCTAAAAAGGCACTATAGGGGTGGCAAGAGCCTTGCCTAGTATCCAGAAGCCCAGGGATGACAGATGCAGGCCATCTCTGGGAAAGCATCCAGGTCTGTCAATCATGTCATCAGAGGCAGACAGATACTGGATCCCCTTAGAATGACACCAGAAGCTTAGCCAATTGTTGAAATCAGTCATTTTCTGCTTGTACTGTGGCATCATTCTGGTGATGGTAGGATGCTGCTCAGGGCTAGGGTTGTACCCGCCTGGGCAACATAATCTGAGAGCTCCTCCATGTCTCTTTTCATGTAGTCCAGGGAGGTACATCTCAGGTCATTCACAGCCACATGTACAATGACAGAGTCATATTTGTACCTGTTGTTGAGGACCTGAGTGCATGCATTATGTGGCAGATCCTGGCACCTGACAGGCAGCTGACTGTTACTTTCTCCTTATTCATCCTAGTGAGTGGGCCATCAGTGGGCCTCTCTATCGAGTCACCTATGACTAGTGTGCTGGGCATGCTGTTTTGCCTTAGGGACTTTGGTTGAGTGGTACACTGTTTAGGAGAGTTATGTTTCTCATAATTAGTGTTGTGTTGTGGTGGTCGAGTTCATTTCTGCCTTGGAGTTCTCTGCTGTTTGGGTAGATTTTTATTGAGAGCCTCTGTGAAGGTGGCTGTGTGGTTTGTGTTTTTATGTGAAGGCAGTGCTGGTGTGTGTACTAGAGTGCAATGTGTTCCATGTGGTGTGGTGCAAGTGTTGACCTTCTTCTCTTGACCAGCTACTCCTGTCTTGGCTGGAGAGTGTGTAGCTTCTTATTTGGATATATAAGTGCATCTCTCACAACTCTGAGTGTTGGGACGTAAGAGGAGAGGGTTGTCGGTGTACATGAGGCAGTTGCTACATTGCCTCAGGATGCCCAAGGTCAGCAGGTTAATAGGAGAAAGCACAGGGAACTGACCTTTAGGCATGCCTGGAGGAGTAAGCATTAATAATAAGTACTGGAGCTGTTTCCTTGTAAAATGTTTAATGCTGGTAACACTTTTGTGTGCTACAATAATTGCTACAAGAAGTCTGGTATGGTAAAGTGCTATATTAATAAGCTAGTAAAAGTGCAGGAGAGGAGAGAGCTAGCAGACTAGTTACAGGAAAGTTGGGAAAAGTGCAAATGTGGGCTATTAGACCAGAAGATTGAAGGAGATGGAAAAAACTGCCCAAATGGCCAATAAACTACAATTTCTGGGCCAGAAACTGCTCATCTTGTGGTAGATAGGCTACCTCGGGCTCATCACTCCCACTGAAAAGCTAGAAGGCTTCCCTGTGACACAGAGAGGCTTGGAGCTCAGAAGCTTGCAAACAGTCTTGGATACAGCAAATCTGTATCTAAACTAGACTAGTTATAGAAAAGATGAGAAACAAGCACAAATGTAGGCTTTTAAACCAGAAAGTTGAAGGAGATAGAAAAAAGTGCTCAAACTGCCAATAAACTACAATTTCTGGGCCAGAAACCACTCCTCTTGTGGTAGATAGGCTACCTATTGCTTACCACTCCCACTGATAAACTAGAAGGCTTCCCTCAACACAGAAAGGCTTGAAGGGCTCAGAAGCTTACAAACAGTCCTGGATACAGTAAAACTGTATCTGGACCAGATTAGCTACAGGAAATGCAGAAAATAAGTGCAAATGTGGGCTTTTAGACCAGAAAGTTGAAAGCAATGGAAAAACTGCCCAAATGGCCAATAAACTACAATTTCTGGGCCAGAAACCACTCTTGTGGTAGATAGGTTACCTAGTGCTTACCACTCCCACTGATAATCTAGAAGGCTTCCCTCCAACATAGAAAGGCTTGGGGGCTCAGAAGCTTGCAAACAGTCCTGGATACAGCAAATCTGTATCTGGCCTAGACTAGTTACAGGAAAGACAGGAAACAAGCTTAGAATTTTTATTATTTTTATATGTATTTGTGTGTTACTTAAAAAAAAAAAACAAGTAAAAGATATTAGAAACTGCACATTAGCCTGCTGTACTACTGCTGCACTAACTTTGAAGTTAGTGCCTGAGGTGCTATTTTGCTACATATGGATGATTACAGGCTACTATAGCTAAAACAGGTCATGACTTACAAAGGAGAGGTCTGGGAAACCTGTCAACATTGTAAGCAGCTTAAGCCCTAACATGCATTTACCGAAGGCTAGAATGTTCAACTCTGATATCTAGAATTTGGGACTGTCATCCTCTGTGAAGTATGTGCTGGGGAAAAAGAAACACAGTGGAGATTCTGAATATAGGGAGATATAAGGGTCATGTGATATGTGAGGGTGTGTATGTGTGTGTGTGTGTGTGTGTGTGTGTGTGTGTGTGTAATAACAATATTAAAAAAATGTTCCTTATTTTTTTACCTTTTTTCTTCTCATTAATTTTGTCTTTTTCTCTGGTCCTCCTTCTAAGAGGTTATGGGGAATATTTTTTATCAAATTCAGATGAGGTATACATAACAAAGTGGCTGTAACTACTGTGTGTGGGGGACAGTGTGTGGATGAAAATAACTTATGTTATTATCATTTGCATACTTTAAACAGAATGGATTTATGTTTGGAACACGTGTATTTATGCATAGTCCAGAAATGTGAGTGGGAGGTGGGTTGCTCATGGTTTGAAAACCACACAGTACCCAGGGTACTCTTAGGCACTGTGTGAGTAATAAAAGAGGTCCTTGTATAACTCTTCAACTATGAACTGTCTGTCACATTTTGCAAACACCATCCAAGCATCACAGTGAGTCTTACAGCTATGCAAGCATGTGCAAGCCAATTTTTCAGATTCATGGCAGAGACACCAAAAACAAAGCATCATTGCAGTAAACTTGAAATGACAGAATAACTGTCAGTCAAACACCTGACTGGCCACCTTATTTGTGCTTTAATTCACAAGTTTTTAAAAAAAACTTATGCAACTAGAAAACTAGAACTCAGAAAACTGCCCCACTGTTTAAAAGACTTTTAAAAGTCTGATATAGGACTGATTAACGCTGACATTACATGTTAATATTATGCATACTAATATTGTTATAAACAAATATCAAACTTTGTAAATATTTTACAATGAATATAACTGACATTGTTTTCTGATACTTTTACTCATTTAAGCTAAGTGCTTTCTTAGATGCCACACTTGAACAGATCCTCAGGGCCTTAATGCTTTATTTTTAACATTTTTTTCACTGTATTTTCTCCTTAGCAATTATAGATATTGGTTTCAGCCTACTTAGGTATTCACTTGTAGATTTATACAAATGTTCATTAATATTATGATGTTTTTTTTTTTTTTACACACAACCTGATGAAATATTTATTTGGCATGAAAGTGATCTTTGTTAAAAGTTTTTCAGTTTACAAGTTACTAATATTTATTCCGAAAGATGCCTACTGGTAGATCTTTTATAGTTAATTAGTTAATCATTTTATTATTGAGTTGGTTTCTTCATTAATAACGTTTGGATTAGTAGGTTAGGCTTAATAAGCTGTTCTTATATATTTTAATTTGTCTCTAGCTTTTCAGTTTCAGTTCTAAGGTAGCATAATCTCAGTTTTTACTATGGTGTTAAGGGGGATGGGGGACTTGGTTAAAGGAATGAGTTTAATTGATTTTATTGCCCTTAACAGAACCACCCTCTGTAACCAATCCCTTGTTCCAAACAACTTGATTATATGTAAATAATGACTGTCTTTATTGTTTTTCATTATACTCAACTAGGATTGTTTGTTTGTGTGTTTCAATAAAGGATATTCCATTTTTAACTCAGCTGTGGACTACCTACTATTTTATTATTTTGTAGTACACATTTTTCAGTTTGATTTTTATTAGTGAACTAGGTGCATAAAATACTTCAAGGAGTGAACTTCATACCTTCCGCACTGCAAAGTTTCTGCTTGGTTTACTTCACAAGTTTCAGTACTGAGGTTGACATGTTTGGTGAATCAGCCTACTGGCCATCAAGAAGCTTTATGCCTTACATTCTGCACCATAACTTGTGATGCCCATGATTCATGCAGTGTTTTTATGAACATATGCATAGTTTGTGCTGACTATAACTGAGAGGGGAAATTATTAAAAATGTGTAGAAATATTTATGTTATAAAATGGCCACACTTCCCAATATGGTTGACACTAATTTTTGTTGAAGTGGCATGGTCTCTTGTATTCAGATCAGCAAGGAATAGTATAAGGAAACTAATGCAAATAGTAAGAGATTCTTTAATGTGCTGTATGTCCAGCATAGATCTCCTCTAAGAAGGAGGAAAGATTCATAAAGGAGAAGGGAATCGAAGAGGAGTGGTTATAGTTTATTTATTTGTTTTACATTTGTTTACCAGGAATGTCCGACTGAACACAGGTCCTTTTTCAGAGGATATCCAGGGAGAAAAGTTCCACACAGTCTTTTTTGACTATAACACAAGCCCTGGAGGGAGTTGATGGAGGGGGGATGGTGTGTGCAGATAATTTAAAAAGGATGAGGAGATATTTTAAAAGAAAAGTGAGGGATAGGGATGTTAAGGGGGAAAAGTAGGTCTTCTCCATAGTTAACCAATGCTCTTGTCTCACATCAATTGCCAACAAAAAGCACAAAACTGGTACTTTTTTTACCATCTCCATTCCTATGCTACTTATTTTTTAATACCTTTATTTACTTCCTACCTTGACAGTGGTGGTGCTGTGGTAGCATTGTCGCCTCACAGTAAGACACTGTCCGGTTCGATTCTCAGCTAGAGTGTCTTCTGCGTGGAGACATGCATGAATGGGCATACCTTCATTGAAGGTTGTGCATCAGGGCTGGTAACTCGGCATGTAAAAATCAACTACCAATCATTAGCGGACCGGAGTTCCATTGTGGCGACCCCTAACCGGGAAAAGCCAAAAGACATAACAACTTACTTCGTACCTTCCAAATAATCTCCAGCTACAACATCCAAACCTCTGCTCTGTCCTTGCTAAATGTAATGTCATATGTTTCACCATAAGTCAGATGTTTGGAATTTGACTGTCTTAACTAGTACATCATCTCTTCTACCCTTAATCCATATAATGTATATAATTCAGCTTTTCTTATATTTCAGAGATATTTATTTAAATGTGCATATCCAGTTATGTCACTTATTTCATCATTGTTTTAAAAATATTATTTATATGACTATATCTTCCCAGTATGTTACACTTGAACGTTTGCTGTACTGCAAAACCTACTTTGTATTAACAGAACCATGACTTATGGTCAAAGTGCATTCTTTTCTAATGCATTTTGTTTGAATACAAGTTATCAAATGAGAAGAATATCAAACAGAATGCCCAGCTTATCAGGATTTTTCAGAGATCACTGAATACCAGAAATAGGTGAATTTCTCATTTCCCTCTGTATTGTGGAATTAAATATTCGGTATATTTAAGTTAATGAGGGTGTGGATGGTACATAGGAGCTTGATCCTTGTAAAACCCTCAGTTTAGTTTTTTACATATTTTTGCTTGGTCCAACTTTGAATAGTTTTGTCCAACAAAACAGACTTTTGAATTTTTGCCTTTTAATCACTGGTCATGAAGCCGTATTAACTTTCTAGCATGCTATTTTTATCTACTGTATAATGCAATTTTTGATATTTTTTTCTGTCATTTGATTTTCCATTTTGCTTATTTGTGGGGGCTTTTCCCTTGGGTCTCTGTGCAGTGTCTCTATCTATCTATTGTTTGCTTATTATTTATTTCTTTATTGTTATTATTTTTGTTTGTTTGTTGCCCATGTGAGTGGACTAGTTTGGGGACTCTTTTCAGATGAGTTTAAAATTTTCTTAAATAAGACAACTGCATTTCTTTGATTTACGGATTTATATTCATTGTGGTGAAGGGTGTCCCCAGATACAGATAGGTAAAAACTTGGTGTAGTGCTTGTATAGAATTTGGGTGCATGTACAATAAGAAATAATATCAAAGAAAATTGGAATGTTTTAAAAGGGGAGTAAACGGTAAGTTTTGTAATGTGGTAGAACCAGTATTTGTAAAGAAAAGAGTGAATAATGAGTTTGAAAAAGAAAACTGAAGAAGGTTGGAATAAGATAGTAGTGGGAACATATTCTTGTCAGATTTGTGCCTATTGCAGTTATATGGTCAATAGTCCACCATTTTTTTGTAAAACTGTGAAAATATCATACCTTGCCCAAAAATCTTGTACATGCAAGATGGAAATGTATATACAACACTGTGTATATCATGTCAAACCATTTATATCTGCTGAATTACTGGGGAGTATAATAGAACAGTATATGAACACTATTATGCCATGAAGAATAAAAACAGTAAAATTCTTTGTGCAGACATAACAGCAAATGGAAAAAAATATAAGAAAGTTTTGTTTTATGCCATTGACTGCACTGAACCTGATATTTGTGGAGGGGATGATGCAGAAAATCTTTTGGGTATCAAAGAATATAAACAGTGGGTATTACTGAATGCTACTGTAAATCATGGACAAAATGACTATTTCAGTTTTAAATATATCTTTAAAAGACAGGGGTTAAAAGTAAAAAAAAATAAAACAATATTTATTTTATATAGCTGAAAAATTCTGCAGATATTTGTTAGGAAATAGTTTTATAGAATTTTGCACATGAACATTTTTTAGACCTATATGCTTTTACATTTGAATGAAGATAGCCATGTGACATTTTAATTGTTATTTAAGTTTAGATGCATTGATTTTCTATGGGATTCTGATGAAGTCTTTATGGTTCAGGTTTTGACTAAGTCATACTTCATTTTTTATCACCAAAAATATCTATAACGTAATTTTGTCAACATGTGGAAAGTAAGTCTGACAAGCTAAATCTACTTTCCCATATATTAAAATTGAAAAGATACAATAAATCAAAATAATCATAAAACACCCACCTACCAAAATGTACAAGTCAGCAATACATCTCAGTTTGTTTGTTTGTTTGTGTCTTTCATTTTTTCCTGGTTAGGGGTCGCCACAGCAGAACTCCGGTCTGCTAATGATTGGCAGTAGAGTTTTACGTGCTGGCTTGCCGGGTCTAATGCACAACCTTCAACGAAGGCGTTCATGCATGTTGCCACACAGAAGACGCTCTAACTGAGAATCGAACGGGCAACGTCTAACTGTGAGGCAACAATGCTACCGTCATCTCAATGCAATCACTAAAAACAGAAAGCACACATACAATCTAATCTACTACAAAATATACAATAAGTAAATAACTAAGTAAATAAATAAATAAATAAAAATCAACCCTTTCTCCCATATACTACTTTGGAAAAATCTGAAAATTAATAAAATATATAAGAACCCAGAATATGCACTACAACTAACCAACATAGCATTTTGGTCACATTAAACTTAAATCATATACATATGTCAATATAAAACCTAAAATAATAAGAGAAACTAGGAAAATAATGCTTAAAATGAAGTTAGTCAATGAGAGCACAGGAAAAATGAGTGTAAAAAATTTAAATCAAATAAATATGCAGATAGTACAAAAAGATAAAAAGTACTGTAACTGCTAAAATGTCAATAAATGTAAAAATAACAGCAAGTACTGGGACAATGCAGCTATGCTGCAAGATCTGAAAGGTAATTTTACTATACCGTTTCTATAAAACTACTTCAATTATATACCTAAGTCAAAAAAGTTCAGAAAAATCAGAAATACAACCATTAAACTAAATGAAAACAGGATTGTAAAAACAAAATGGATAAATAGAAAATATAGTGGTTGGGTATTTAATAAATGAAATATATAGTTCTCTTGGTTATGAGAACTTCATTCTTTGGTTATGGCTGAACTGTAACTCATTTTCAAAATCACAGTACCAACCATTTTACTAATTATATCCAAACTCCCATATAGACATGGATATGTATTTTAATTTCATTTCATTTTAATGGATTTCATCATGTTGATTATTATGGAGCATCCTACCTGTCCTCTTACAGTCATCCTCACTCATAGTGGACCTTTGAGCTTTACTGCATGCTGTCTGCTACAGAGAAAGAAAGAACACATGTTTTCATAACCTGATTTGTAACCAGTATACACACACACACACACACACACACACACACACACACACACACACACACACACACCTACACCCCATGCATATACATGTATGTGTGTGTGTGTGTGTGTGTGTGTGTGTGTGTGTGTGTTAAATTTAAAACTGGATGGATAAGGGGAACACCTATGGAAGCAGATAACATGATACATGAAGTATTTGCTACTATTTTGTTTGTTCAGATTTATTTTTTGTTTGTCAGATAGGGAAGCCCATTGGACACAAGTATCCTTTCCATGGGTGAGCTGGATGCACTGTCTATTTAAGTGACTTGTTCACAGTCATAGAAACTGAAAGCTGAATATGACGACATTGAATCCAGGACTTAGTATTAAAATGAATAAAACAAAGTTGATAAGAATAGTGTAAACAATTTTGTGATTTATGTCTGAAATTTCTTTTCTTTTGCTTAACTGTGAATGGGGATGAATTTTTGTAAGAGGTTATAATGCTTGAATATGTCATCATGTACTTAGAGTAGTGATACCCATTTGACAGCATTTAAAGAATAGTGGCAAACCTCTCTATTTTCTTTCTGTACCTTATAAACTTTTATCACTCACTTTGATCACTTTCCACATCTTGTTATCACTCATCATTCTACCTATTGGCATCATATTATCAAACATAAATTGCACATAAGCAGCATTTTTTGAAATGTTGTGTACCTTGTATGTCCATAAACAGGTTAAGCCTAAAACCGTCACATGTTATACATATATTTTAGGCACTGAGAATTAAAATATCCCTTTAGTTCATCAGTCTCATTTGTTTTCATCAACCTTTCAACAAAAATATCTGAGCTATGGATTTTTAATCATTGTCTTATGCATTTAGTACTGACAAAAGAAACTGAACACATATAGACTCGTCTTTTTTTTCTGAAGCAAATTCAGGAAATGAACCAAAATGATTCAGAAACATATAATTTTAAGTAAATAATACTTGCAAAATCATTATATTGGTTATTAAATCAAATTTCTTTAAACATATAGTAAACAGGAGGAAACTATGCAAGTCATTGTTTTCAAATACGGTAAAATGGACATAATCCACACAAGCAAAGTTAACATTAAATAGTGAGAGGATAATGCATTTCTGATGGCTTTATCTTTATTTTTCAACTTCCCAGTGGAAGTAGAATGATGCCTAATATGCTTGGATTGTACTGTATAAGTTCATATGTTAAGCTACAGTATGGCTGTCTGAATGCTGTTGAGGAACATTGACTCCAAAAACTTAAGACTGTAATCATTGAGGTTAATCAAGATTTTCTTAAAATATAAGGATTCTGAACAATAATAGAAAAAGTGATAATTTGTTCCAAATGATTAGACCATGCAAAATAAATTAATTTCTTATATTTGCCTTGATTATATTTATGCATGTCAAATTTTTATGTTTATGTGTTTTACTAGAACTGTGGATATCTAGATTTAATGCCTTTCTCACTTCCTCATTCAATAAAACCTTATTTGCCAATATTAAAATACCTTAAATTGCCTATAATACAAAGTATAGGACAAACTGGAGATATATAAATAGAGCAAAACATATTTATTCCTACTAGTAAAACAACACAGTATAGTTTTAATGATATGACAACATTTCTTAATTTCATCTTTAATTTTATCAAGCTTCAGTGAGGAATCAACCAGTATTCCCAAATCCCTGACTGAGTTGAAAGGTTTACAGATGTAGTTACCTAAAGCATAAGGGTATGAAAGATGTTATCCCCAAAATCCACAATCATGCATTTATTATAATTACATTTTGTACTTTTATTTAACAAATGCCTAATTTGTTAGATAACCCAAAACATTTTTGCAAATGATAGTGATGTACAGCTTTAGTAGCAAAACTGCCAATTTTCATGACATCAGGAAATTTACTAAGACATACTCTATCCAAAATAGAACAATTATTCTTCAGTACTCCAAGCAATAATGGTCCCACAACTGATCCTCATAGAAGCCAATAGCAATAACTTTATAATTAAAATGATTCTTTCTAATCCTGACTCTGTATTTACTGTTTATTAACCAGTTGATTGCCCATCTGTAAGTATAAGTGTTCATATTGGACTTACTCAAGATTTCAATAAAAACTTAATGTAGAACAGGGTAAAAGCTTTTGTCAAGTCCAAATAAACCTCATCCACAACCAAACCGGCATCTAGGGAGCTTGCAAGTTTATCAAATAGGGATTTACTTCATAATATCAAAGTACCTAAACACTGAACTTTAAAAATTGTATGACAATAGGAAGTACTGCCAACCCTGCCAGGGAGAAGTAGAGTAGTAGATGCAAGACTTGTGCTAGCACAGCTAGCTGGAATTAGTACATCAAACTGATCTGTACAGATGCTTGTGCTGAAAATATATTTGTGAGCTCTGCTTGTGTTATTTGTGTTAAAATGAATCAATGGTGCACCCTGCTGAAATGAAGAGAAATATGCATGTATTATGGTAACTGAATTAAATATAAATGTTTCAATAGAGAACAATGGCAAAGTAATGGTTAACCAGCTGACTTATTTTAAGAAGAAGAATAAGAGAAATGTAAATGAGCTGATAAATCATTAAATGGCACCCCATAGTGTTGAGTAGGTCAGGAGCCTGTAGATCTGGGAGAATCCCTTATCTGTTAGCTTTTGTAAAGAAGATGAGAAGTGTTGTAAGTGTTTCTAGCTCCTAGGCATTGACATGAATGCTCTAAATGTGTATTGTAGCAGTCTGCTAAAGTCCTGTCTCAATCTTCAAAAGAAGATATTGTGAGAACCTAGAGTCAGGTGACCAGAAGAGGTCATTTTACAAGTCATCTTGGATGTTATATTTTTACAGGGTGTAATCTCAGAATATAGAGCATTCTGTTTGGGACCTGACTAGAAAGACTGCTCACTTATTTCATCTTGCCTTGCCCAAGTATGTAACTTAACTAGGAAATAGTAAAGTTATCTTAGATTCAGTCAGGAATATAGTGAAGCTTAGTTTATTGTTTTTCTTTAGTTGTCTGAGTCTGTTCTTCAATATTCTTTTCAATAATAATGCCTGTAATTTGAACTTTGTGGTTTACTATGAATATATATTCAGTATTTTCATGTACTTTTATTATTTATGATTAAATACATTTAAAACTTTTTATCATGGCTGGTTCTTATAAAGGGTATCTAACCTTTGAGAGTACTTATATTTATTTGGTGACACTGCGTGGGCTATTCCAGAAGGCTTAGCCATCTTCCTGAACTACTACCATTTGTATTAATATTAATATTGCACCGTATAATTAGACACCCTTTGTTAAGGGCCTTAGAGTAGCTGATTGCAGAGTGTCTGTTGGCAGTGAATCTACCTTTTAGTCTGGGCAGAAGGGGGCATATTTAGTAAACCTGTACCAGCCTTTCCCAGGTGTGTGTATGTGTGTGTGTGTGTGTGTGTGTGTGTGTGTGTGTGTGTGTGTGTGTGTGTGTGTGTGTGTGTGTGTGTGTCAGCTACTTGAGGCAGGGACACAAAGCACTGGGTTTACAGAGGGGGTGCTGGAGGACTTTGCTTGAACATTCGGCTGAAGACCTAACCCTACAGCTGTACCAGTGGGAGACAGATACAGAAACATCCAGACCCCCAAGTTGAGTGTGTTCCCTGTGGGCTTTTAAGGGAAATTGTACTTGATGCAGAGAAGTCTGCATCTGGAAATACTAAGTGTATACATTTGTATTCCAAGTGTACATCTCTCTCCAGTGTCAGTGGTGAGGATTCAGGCTCCTTGATTACTGGCCCAGTGTGGGGATGACACATATTGATGCCCATCATGTATTGGTAGCAGTGGTGGTCATCACACCTTGATCCAAAAAAGATCAAATGTCAAAACACAAAAAAAAAATAAAACAGCAGCTCATGTTTTATTTGCAGGGGACCCCCCCCCCACTAATTATATATACCTACTCTGAGATCAACAAACAGTAGATTAATGGCAAATACCCACTTTCTGCTGCTCCACAACCTCACAGACAGTAATGCAGAGTTGATCAAATGATTCTGCAATCGATTTTGACTGCATTACACACATTCAATATTAAGAACATTCAACAATCTAAACCACTACCTAAAATATATATATCAAATTAGATACAGTAGACCTCCCAGTAATGAAATGATACATATTGCACATTCACAACACTTTTCCAGGATGCATAAGGCTTATTAGCCTATAATTATCAATAGACAAACTAGGTTTACATTTTTGCATGGTTATAACTATTGCATTTTTCTGAATTTTAGGTATATAGCCTTCTACCAATAATCTTTGAAATAAATAAATATGATGTGGAAGCAACCTATTGGCAACATTCTTCAAAAAAATCTCTATTGCTATTATTAGGTACAGCAGATGAATTATATTTTATATTTGCACAAAGCTTTCTTTATATCATGTTCCCTCATTAATGGACAGCTCTCAGCCAAACCATTTATGGAGTAAGTTATAGAATATCTATGCTGAGAGGTATTGAAAAAATTAACAACATTTTTACAAGGTCTTTAAGCTCAGTAGCATAACCTGTTCCATCAAACGTACTTATCTCAAACGTTTTATCCAACTCATAACTGTGAAAATGTTTAGTTTAAACAATGCCTTAAGTTTATCTTTCAGATTTGTTCCCAGTTTAGTATCATACCTTGATCTGTTTAGATTTTTTTCAGAAAGACTTCTTGCAGTTATTGTATGTGTTCTTGTTATTTGGCATTGGATGGGCCCTGTAATATTTTAATAATTTCTTCATTTTTTGCTTTTGGTCCTACCAGGGGAAATATATTTTCCTAACAATAGATACTATGCCAACAGGAATAAAATAGCTGATCATTTATTAACATAACTATAAAATAACATCTAACTATTGGCCATCAAAACTTGCTTCACAGTCCTAAGAGCAAATGGATACATTAATTGCAACAAAATCAGATTGACAACATTTCCTGATTACTGCTTTATCCATTGGTGATTATGAGAAAATAGTGCAACCTCCTAAGTGACATGTAAGTGATCAGAACTTCTCAAATGAGAATCAATACAACAAAGCTTACTAGTCAAACTACTATTTGTCTACACCATATCCAAGATATTACTGTACCTTGTACTATATTTAACTATTTGTGAATAAACATTTGTAATACTATCTATTTAAAAAATTGTTAATGGATTTGCAAGAACAAGAAGAAAGATCAATATTTGGGGCATTTTAATCCCATGCAGCTGTATTAAAGCTGTCTACAAAACAATTAAAGGTGTAATTACATAATATCATCCTCTTTTCTAATATTGGGAGAACATTAAAAAAGAGCAAAATCCTTACAATTTCCACCCTCAGTAATTTTCACTGACACAAATTCAAGGTTTAAATCATTGAAATAAGTAAAAGAAGAGCATCTTGTAAAATATAGAGAGATGATCCCTTTTCTTTGTAAACATATAAACACGATGGTCTCTAAAACAAGGAATTGCTAAAGGTTCTCTAGTCTGACTAAATCAAGTCTTAGTAATAAGTAGCACAACAAACTGATTACCTACAATAGTTGCATCCAATACAGCCAGCTTATCAGTGAGACCAGAAGTAATGACACTTTAAGTGGGTATTACCAGAAATGGAGACAGGCACTTTATCTACAGTAAAAAATAGTCAAATATTTTCTTAGCACACAATTTCCTTGATGATTGAAATGTAGCATATAATTACAAAAATACACCAATCTATTGTGTAATAATTCCTATTATAGAATTTCATTCACAGAGTTATTTAAAGATTGTCTCCTAATATAGCTGGTAAATGAACTAGCTTGAAATCTGATAGCACTATTGAAAATACAGATTAGTAAAGGATATTCCAATTTTAACTCAACTGTGGACTATCTACTATTTTGTTATTTTGCAGTACATATTTTAAAGTTTGAATTTTATTAGTGAACTAGGTGTATAACATATTTCAAGGAGTGAATGTCACACCCTCTACACTGTAAAGTTTCTGCTTGGTTTGTTTTTGTGCCAGTATAGATTACATATTGGATTTTCTGAGACTTCGAGGGATACCACAAATTATTCTTTTTGAAAATAAATTTTGGAATCTACATACTGCTTATCAATTTGCATATCTTTAATCCTGACACATTTTATGTATCTATAAAATGTTTTCCTTTTATGCTAAATATCTTTATATAAACTTTCTTCAAATTTTTTTGTCTTGTCTCACACTATGTTTACTTTGTCTGGCCAGTTTGTTTATTTCAGTTTTCCAAGTCTTAGTTCAACCTCTTTTCCATTTCTTATATTTTTCTCTCACCTTAATCAAGTATCTTGTTCTTATGGAAAGATATCCTCAGGAAGCTGTGTGCCTAGATCCTGATGTTGAAGAATTTTTTTTGATTTTTTTTTTGCATTCAATGTCTGTTTCAAAGCTTTCAACATCCCTTTTGCATTTTATCCACTCCAATTAGTTTTACATAGTGACTGCTTTGCTTCCATATAATCTGTTGATAATCTCCTGTTCATTAGATTGCAGTTTGAAAGAATAATCTAGCAACAAATAAGCCTTTATAACTCCATGATCACTCCACATATATGGTAATAAAACTTGACATGATGTAACAGTAATTTATTTAGGAACACACATAATGACTAGTATGTTCTGTTCTCTGGTAGGCTTTTTTGCAATCTGAAGTATTTGCTGTCCCTGAGCATACATTGGAAATATTTTCCTTACTAATATTGTTGAATAAATATTATTCCATTCTGCCTGTGGTAAGTTTAAGTCCCCAGCCACTATTATTCTTCCCTCCTGTGTTTCATGCCAGACGTTTATGAATTCCTCTAGGCTATTGGTACTTGACATTGGTGGTCTATATACTCCAACACTTGTTATATGTTCCAGGGTTGTCTTTATTGTCACAATTACTCAATCTATAGTATTAGTATTATCACTGAACATGTAAAAATTACAGATCTCATAACAATCTTTAATCCCTGTCATAACACCTACACCTGATTTTTTCTTAGAATGTCTGTCACAGTAAACATATTTATACTCTGACAGAACATGTTTCCAGTCATTGTTTTTTTAATCACATTTCACAAACAATAATAACATCAATGTTATGGGACCATAGCAAAATTTCCAATGAAAAAATTTATTATTTGTGCCGCTAGCATTAAGAACCATCAGAGATTCATCAAATGTTGTTTGCTATCTCTGAATTGTTAAACTTTTGACCTAGCAAAACTCCTGTGTTTTATCAAATATTGCAAAACATTTGCTGCAAAAATGTTCTTTCCTGATATTAACAAGTGCACGCCATCCTGTCTAAACACACTTGTGCCCAAAATTAAACTTGGATGCTCTACACATTTCCATTTTTTAAAAGAGGATATTTTTCATGTAGATATTTACCCCTAAAATATTTTCATTCACAATGACCTGAATCTCCTTTCTATATCTGATTTGTGAAAAATACATCCTAATACTTGTAGAAGTTATGCTATCTAAGCGGGTTGTAAGTTCTCTTCTAACAGTTACATAGTCCTTGCGGATGAGATCCTATCATCCTAGAGCAGCCACAATAATGCCTTAAAAATAGTTATTGTAAGAAATAAAGTTAGAATGTGTGAAGTTTGATCTTGTACATATTCATACCTTATGTATTCGGAGAAATTAATGTCACCATAATTTTGAAGTTTCAGTACTATTAATGACACTATAATCTTCCTGTTCTAGTACAAATTGCAATTTGATATTTTTATCTCCAGTGCTACATGCATTGCAAAAAGTAACATCTTAGAAAATAAATGGCATCCATTACTTTAGACTCTGTTGTTGTGGGTCTCTAAAAATGAATAAAATATATGAATTTTTTTTGGATAATGTGACCACTTCCATAATAATGGGTTGCCTTATCTGGTAAAAGAGGACCAGTTCTATAATAGCTTAAATACAGTTTATCTCTGAAAAAAATATGCTAGGATCATTTATATACTCCTTCCAGTAATGTAGAATCTTTATGCTATATAGAAAGCATGACTAGAGAAGCCATGTATGAAAGTATGGCTTTTGTAAATATAGTTAGTCATTCAACTTAGAAGTAGATATAGTTTCAATAAACATAGCTCATACTTTGTTTTTTTTTCATTGGTTTCTAAACTATAGTCCTTCTAATATGTTATAAAGAAAAACTGAAATGATCATTAGTGCCAGCAATTATAAGAATGTGATTGAACTGTATTTTTTCTTTTAAAAAGTTCCTCAAGACATTCAGAATACCAATCCTCTTTAATCCAAGAAAATAAGAAACAGTTACTTTCTCACAGTCACTATCTGTTAGTTTTCTAACTGAATATTTCAGGATTGAATCCTCTAGCACATTGCTTCATTTCCCATCTGAGGCATCAGTATTGTCAGAGTTTGAGCCCATGCAGTTACTTATAGAATGTAACCTCTCAGGATCTTCCGGTTGCACATCTATATTGCCTAAGATTCTATATTTTGAATTCCTAATTTCAGTAGTCTCAGAACTACACAAAATACCCTCTACACTTACACCCTTGCCTGTTTACCAGCAGTTATTTTTATTTATGTGCCTAGTTTATTTTTCCTATGATTATTAGTTTTTAATCCACTTGCAATCTAGCACTAGTAATTTTGTTTGTATGTATATTCCCTTTATTATTTTGCCTTTTTTCTGCTACAAGTTGGTGTTGTGCCAGATGCTTGGGTCTTATGAGACAGGCCATCAGGGAGCCTAGTTGTCCTAGAGTCAAGTTTAACTTTCTCCTGTGACACAAATCCCATTACTGTGCATGGTGACTTTCCATTACTACATATAGAGTTCTTTACCTTGTCTTCTTTTTGTTGTTCAATGAACTAATCAGTTCTCTTAACTTCTGACTTTTTAAATACAAACTAGTTGTACTAGAATCATTAGTCTTAACATAGGTACTAGAATCATTAGCCTCAATATAGTTACCATATGAAGGATATTCTAATATTTTTTTTATCCAGCTAGTCCTCCCATTCATACATACTTAGTATGTACACACTAAGCTGTAGCTATGATGAGGAGTCTAGATTGCTAAGCAGTGATTGGACCAAGTCTGCAAAATAAAACAAAAGATTTATCAAAGAAAGTTTCTATCAACCTGAGAAAGTTATGCGGCTGGTTAGAAGATTAAATAACATTTATAATGAAAATTCACCAGAAGCCAGAGATATTAACATTTAAAATATCTATAAGAAATGAGTGGACTAAAACTGTGATAACAATTAACACTACAGAAAAATCATTTCATGCAAATAATGTCTGTGTATTGTAGAATAATTAAAAATAAAACAGAAATACAATGTAATAATTCAGCTCTAGAGTAACATTTGATTGATTAATCAAATAGAAATTCCCATCACTCTAATATTATATTATTTTGTAATATATGGGTCAGAATGTAACATATTTGTAAACAAATAATCTGTTCCCTTGGGAATTACTCGCAAGACAAATGGCATAAGTAGCAATTGCCCTAGAGTTATGATATATCACTCAGATGTGCTTTTTCTGGAAAATGTTCCTGTCATCATAACAGTATATTTATATTGCTGAGTAGATAGTAATACAGAAATATAATGCAGTAATTAACCAGTACTGGAAACAGCTTTACTAGATTATCACATTGAAAATTTGTCAGGAATCTGTAATACCTGGAAATATGACATAAACGTTTGTCCAAAGGGAAGAAAAGAATAACTGCTAGCAAATTTTGCATCAATGCCTGTCAAAAGCCATTGCATTCACAACTTTGGGTTATGAAATCACAGTCCCCTGGATTTATGAAGCCCGTTATAGCTTGCAGGAATAGTTTAAGAGCTGTTTTCGGCAATATGGCCGATGTGCGATCCAGGAACAAGCTGCCGGGACGTGCAAGTGAGCTCTTAGGCTAATCCTACACGGACCGAGCCCCTGTATGCAAATTACCCTCATTTGCAGGTGAAAACCATGCAAATGAGGGTAATTTGCAATCCAGGAAGCTGTCAGTGCAGGACGAGTGAAGTCTGCAGAAATGTACTCGGTTAGTAACTGAGTACGTTCCTGCAAACTACAAAACAGAGCTATGACAGCTCCAAATAAAGGCTGCATATCAGTGATGAAGCATGGCAATGGCCAAGTAGAAGGCCATTGACAATGCAAAATGTGTAAAAAATAAAAAAAAAAACAACTTTTAAATTCCTTTCATTGATCTTGCCTGTTTAAGCATAGGGCAGCAGCGTGCAAATGGGATCAGGGGGAAAATAATAAAATAAACCTAAAATAAGCATTCCAACTAAAAGCAGTATTCAGACATGCAAGTCAATGGCAGGAATAAGACAATCTGTCCAGTGAGTAATGGTTGGTAAGGGGGGAGGCCCAGTGTGGGACATGTAACTATGCATTAGCAGGCAATCCTAAATGAGAAATTTAAAATTTTTATCTATGGCTTTTATATCCACCTGTACTTTTTTCCCCAGTTTCATCTGTGACCAGTCAATATTAAACTATTTTTGTATGGCAATAGCTATCCACTTCCAAACTAAACTGTACTACTCCAGAATTAGTAACACCAGAAATACTTAACTTGTGCTAGTTTAGTTCCCCCTTGAACTGTACTGCCATTTACTTAACTGCAGTTCATCTATTCTCTTGGTACTCTCTCCATATCACTTACCTACAGTTTGAGTCAATTGATTGTTTTTGTTTGAATTGCCCATCTTCCAGAATCTGGTTGAGAGACATGTCAATCACTCCCACAGGACTCCTCCTGCAATTAGTCCCTACCCTCCACCCCCACTAGGAATGCACATGACAGAAGTTATATAAAGGCCTGTATGCTCTGTTATCTGATTGTTTTCCAGCCCACAACCCCTCCTAAGAGCAGCTAACAGGTCTCTGCCCCCTTCACTCTCCACCCTGCCCCAATTCCCACCCACCCCTGTTGGTCCTACCTTTATTAGAACAAACCCCTCTCATCATTTTTACCACCAACCACAACACTACTCCCAACTCTAAATGCACCATCTTCCCACTACTACCTCTCCTCTTCTGCTAACATGAATAAGCATACCATACTTATACTCTCTGCATACCCTCTGCTTGCATATCTTACATCTTACCAAAATTCCATTATACCCCCACTCAACCACTTCCACTGTACAATTATTCACTCCATCACTCATGACTCACCCTCACTCTTCTCCTCTCCCACCAACTCAAGAACCATTCCTATGCATCACCCACATATTCTATCAACTAAAATACTAAAACTAAATGCATCCCTACAAGTTAACAAAATAACCCTCCCACCACATCTGTGACCGACTGCACCCAATCATAAAGTTTCCCTAAAATGCAAACTCTTTCACAAACTGATAAAACTAATAACCTCATGCATATCAAAACTTGCCCTCAGTGGAGACATCCACCACAACCCTGGCCCCTCCACCTCCAACCCCACTTCTAATAATCAGACTAACAACCACATCTCTCAAATCCCAGCCAGTAGAAAACCAAATGACCTCCTTCTGCTAAGCCTAAATATCAGAAGTATAGCCAACAAAGTCCATGAACTCCATGCCACCATAGACTTATACTCTCCAGATCTAATCATCCTGACAGAAACCTGGCTAAAACGTCACATTACCAGTGAGCAAATCTTCCCTAATGGTTACAATATACTAAGACTAGACTGACTAAACAAGAAAGGAGGTGGTATAGCTATAATATTTAAACAGCATCTAAACATCCAGATTCTAAACTCATCAGCTCCCCAAATTGCCAATGAAAAAATAATATATACCAGCCTGAAAATAAACCAAAAATAAAACCATCAACATAACAGGATGCTACTTCCCACCTGGCCAAAATGTCCCTCCATTAGAAAACCTCCTCAGCTGGACTACCCACCATCTCCCTCAAGAGACCATAATTTTAGGTGACTTCAAGATTGATTGCAATCCTGTTGCGGCAACCATCCAATCCAGCATCTAAACCTTCATGGCTTCATCCAACTAGTCCAGTCACCAACCAGAATAAATAAAATCTCCAACAAGCACACTACCCTGGATTGGATACTAGTCAGCAAGATTCCCCAGTCCTATATAGCAGGCTGCCTATCAGATAACCTCAGTGATCATTCCCCAACATTCCTACTCAAAAAACATCTATACCAAGTTAAACCTGTCATCTACCGTCAAATACGTAAAAAACTAAACTTTAACCCAATCACATTCATCTCATCCCTCAGAGAATGTAACTGGCACCCTCTAAATTACCTCAGCCTAAATAACGCAGTCCAATTTTTCAATACTACCTTCCTAAGCATCCTAAATAACCATGCCCCCATAAGATTTACCAGAACCAAAGCCCAACCCTCCCCATGGTTACAGAAAACCACTAGGTCTGAAATGAAAAACCAAGATAAAGCCTGGGAACAATGGCGCAAAACCAAAACCCACTCAGCTAGACAGAAATTCCTAGAACTACGCAATAGAGTCAAAAACCTAATAAAGGAGGACAAAATCCAATACTACCAGTCTGCCCTCAACTCCTCCCAACACAACCCCAAACAATTCTGGACCTCCATAAACTCCATCCTACACCCAGGTAAAATCAATACCCCTACACCTAACATTTCTCACTCCTCAGAAAATATTGCTACCTCATTCAACACACACTTCACACAAACCGTACTATCACTAGCTAGACAACACAACCCCCCTCCCCTACACCCCACACCTTCACCCAGTAATCTCCCCCACACTCTCCTCATTTTCTCTCATTCCTACCTCCAACATAAGAAAACTCTTAACTAAACTTAAACCCACAAAATTAGCAGTAGACAACCTCCCAAGTAAATTCCTACAAATTGCAGCTGACACCCTAGCCTACCCAGTATCCATCTTGATTAACCGATCTCTGTCAGAATGCTACGTCCCTACACTATGGAAAATATCACACATCATTCCCCTTCATAAAGGCAGCCCCTCCACAGAACTAACCAACTACCGCTCCATAGTGATTCTGTCTCCACTCTCCAAAAAACTAGAGAGATGCATTCACTCTCAATTCTCAGGCTACCTCCTTATTAACTACCTCCTTTCTAATACTCAACATGGTTTCCGACCAAACCATAGCACCACCGCTGCCTTACTCTCTTTTATTAACACTATCCTTCACCATACAAACAATGGCCATCCCTTCTCTGCTACTTTCCTAGACCTATCTAAAGCATTTGACATGGTCCCACACAAACAAATCCTCTCTGTAGTCAATAGCCTATCCTTTTCTCAATCAGTCACCAACTGATTTCAAAGTTACCTGTCTGACTGCCAGCAATCTGTTGTATGGCAAAATGACATATCTCCCCAACTGCCTGTCTCTATTGGTATTCCCCAAGGATCCATCTTTGAACCCCTACTCTTCTTTATTTTCACCAATAATCTAGCCTCTGCCACCAAACATGGCACACTCATACAATATGCAGATGACTCAACCATCATCTGCTCAGCCCAATCCCTACCCGAACTGCAAAAGGTCACACAGGATGCCTTTTCCTCTGTTGAATCTTGGCTATCCGATGCCCAGTTAATACTCAACCCAAACAAAACTAAACTCCTCATCTTCGAACCCACCAAACATACTCAAAACAACTCTCACTTTAACATTACAGCAAAAGACAACACCACTATCCACCCAACAGATCACACCAAATTGCTAGGAGATGAAATAGACAACAATCTCAAATTTGACTTTCACATATCCATGACAATAAACAAAGTACACAGAAAACTAGGAGCCTTATACAGAAATAAGCAACTCCTCACCAACGCAGCTAGGATTTCCGTTGCAAATTCGCACTTTATCTCTACCGTACTTTATGCCACTCCAATATATAAAACCAAGAACAAGTGAAAAGCACCATATTAGGTGCAGGGAAACAAAATATCCACCTCTCCTAGACACTATGGGCACATCAATATGCCAAGTGGGCAGTAGTCTGCAGAATAAGGAACAAAAAGGATACATCCATACTTTTAGTATTGATTATGAGGTTGTGGAAAACAGTGTAAAGAAATACTGGCCGATCCTAAGACTGGACGATAGGTTGGGTAATATGATTCCAGAGTTTCCTAGATTCATTAGACGTAGGGGTACCAACTTAAAGGAAATGCTAGAGATGAATCAGAACAAACCAATGGCAAGTAGTGATAATAAAAAAGAAGGCACATACAAATGTGGAATGTGCAAGCAATGCCTGGCTATATTCAATGGACATAGGTTATATTTACCATCAAGAAAATTCCTATATCAACCAAGGGGCCATTATAATTGCAATGCCAAATTTATTGTTTATTTAGGTTTATGTACTAGATGTAACAGTTTCTACATAGGAAAGACTGAAAGAACCCTCAGAAGACGTATTTATGAGCATCAGTATGATATAATTAAGAAAAAGGAAACTAATGCTTTCTATAGACATTCCCTTTTTTGTCCCAACATGGAAATTAAATTCGTTATTTTAGAACAGCTAAGTTGGATGAAAGGGGGGGGACTGGGGGTCTCTTTTAGAATATAAAGAGTTATTATGGCAGCTAAGACTAGATGCAGGAAGGCGACCAGGGCTCAATGACGCCTGCAGCATTAGCAGCGTCCTGAGGTTAAGGAAGGCTAAATTATGAATTTTTGGTTTTCCAGTGTTTGCAGGGTTTCACATATAGAAATAAAATTTTGCTGAATAAACAGCACATTTTAATATTTTTAACATACTAGCATGTGTATAGTATTGGCTTTTGAATATTGTTTTAACATTGCATAGTTTTAATATTGCATATTTTTAACACTGTATATTTTTATGGCAATCTGTGCGTACACCAACAATTGAGTTTATGCATATACTTTGTTGGACATTGCAGTGAGTTGTGCTTAGTAATGGTTTGCCTGCAAGCAGGTTTTGTACTAGCAAGTAATTTGAAGGGTTAATTAGACCTTCTCTTTTACTAATTGAATTATTGGTAAAGTTTTGACTATGTATATAAAGAACAACCAGCTTGATTTTATTGCATCTTGAAAAAGCTCAGCACCAGGCTGAGCGAAAGCGCTTGAGGAGATTGTTGTTTGTTATTAAAGCAAGAAAGTTTTATGTAAGTTGCAGCCTTTCATTTTCTGCCTTGCAGAAGAAGGAATATCAGCATTTCATCAACTTTTTATTTTGGGCTTCCAGAGCCAGCTTCCAGATTGTAGATCTGCTTTGCTTTATTGCCTCTCCAATATATACCAACCTAAGGCAATGCATTCTAAATAAACTTAAGACCTGCTACAACAAAATCACCAAATTCACCACCGGGGCATCCTACCACAGTCACCGCTGTCTCTTACTTACTGAACTAGGCTGGTTAGAACTCACTCACCTCCTTCAATGGTATCAACTCGCACTCACCCAGAAACTGAATAACCATCCTCTAAAGGTCCCACCCCTCCAGTATCTACTCCAACCCTATCTCACCACCAGACCACTATGATCCAGCAACAAAAATCAATTACAGGTTACTAGAGCCAATAACACTGCTGGAAAAGCATTATTCTCCAGCACTATAGCCAAATTATGGAACACCTCCCCCCCACAATAACCTCTCTACCATCATGCACCCAATTCAAAGCTTTACTTAAAGCGCACCTAAAAACATGCTGGCTATGCCCTTGTAACTCTCCCCTCTAACTTCTCCTACTCCATCTACCCTCTACCTCTATTCCACCTCACAAACTACCTTTGATTACAGCAAGCTCTGATACTTCCATGCCTATCTGCTTATTATATGGCAGCAACTTCTTATTGTAACAATTGTTAATATCTGCTATGATTTCCTGGATAGAACAGATGCTAGTTATCTACTGAATGTACTATGCTCTTCATCTGTAACTATGTTTGGAATATTTTAATTGCTAGGATTCTTCATCTGTAACTATGTCTGTAATATTTTAATTTATGGAGCTTTTCTCCCTGGGCCTCTGCTGAAAATGGACCTGCATCCAGTCGAACATTCCCGGTCAACAAATGTAAATAAATAAATAAATAAATAAAAATAAATAAAATGAGGGGAAGGATAGTGAATCCCAAATTTCCCCACGGTGTGAGGCAGGTCCCAAGAGTGTAAGAGTAGAAATAGCTGAGTGCAAGACTAAGATATTGGTGACATCATGGGCGGGTGTGTCAGGCATACTGTAAGTGGATTGGAGCCCTGTGGCTCGGGACTGTTCCTAGATTTTCACAGCTAAGCTAGAGGTGTATCCAAACTGCCTAGCATTCCTTACAAAATGTAAGTGGGTGTGCGTGCCACGCACCAGGTTTCACAGGAAGAAATAGGAAGTTAAACTAGGAAATAGCAGCTCTGTGCACATATGAGCACTCTGTTTGCGCAGAGCGCACACAAGCTTAAGTAGGGAGGCAATGGGAAGGGAAAACAGCAGTAGGAAGGTAATCAAGGAGAACTAGCTGAGCTGCCAGGTGAAATGTATCAGAATCAGCTAATTACACAGGCAGCAGCCCAGCCCAGAACACCACTATAAACCAAGCAAACACCTTCCCCCTGGTTTTTCCACACTCTACACCACCGGTGTATACAAGTGGGGAAATTTTAAAAACAAACCTACAAAATAAGAAGGGCTGCAGCAGGCAACATAGAACAACATGTACAAGAGGCTGAGGGTGGTGAGGATGTCAGTGCTGCCAAACAACCCACAGTGAGGAGACAGAGAAGAGTGTACAGACCCAGGGTAACCTACCAGGGACTACATGAGCTGGAAATAGTGGGGTGCTATAGGGTGGACAGAGATCTCCTACAGCAAATCGTTGAGCTGTGCAGACCACACCTGAAACACCACACTGGCCGAGGGGAACCCATCCCAGTGGATACCAAGGTATGTGTAGGCCTAGGTATACTAGCCACAGGTACCTCCCGAACCACAACTGGGGATAACATGGGCATCTCACAGGCATCAGTATCAAGAGTATTCCACCAGTTTCTGGATGAAATGTCAGCACATGCCAGTGAGCACATATATTTCCTCAACACACGTGAGTAGTTGACCACAATATGCATCTCTTCCACCAAATAGCTAACTACCCTGGGGTAGTGGGTATTATGGACTGTACGCACATATGCATCAAAGCACCACCCGGTGAGCAGGGTAGGGCCTACATCAACCACAGGGGCATCCCCTCCATCAACTGCCAGGCCATATGTGATGCCCAGGGCATTATACTGAATGTGTGTGCTGGCTGCCCTGGAAGCTATGACGATTCACACATATGGCAACTGACGCAGCTGTACCACAGATTTGCCAATGTGGACATCCCCTACGGTCACCTGGTGGGGGATGCTGGCTACCCACTGGAACCGTGGCTGATGACACCCATCAGAGATGTACACACCTGAAAAACAATGCCAAAATGAGGCACACGCACAGGCCCAACATATAATAGAGCATGTGCTAGGGATGCTCAGGTCACGGTTCCAGTGTCTGGACACATCCGGTGGAGCCCTGCAGTATTCACCAGCTACATGTACCCAAATTGTTATGGTATGTGCTATGCTACACAATATGATCCTGTGGAAACAAATGCAGCAGGAACAGCATGGGGCAGGGCCATACAGCCCCCCACCAATACCAAGGCCTGTACAGACACAGAGTGACTCGGAAGAGGAACAACCTGAGCCTGCCCCAGTAGACAGAAGGGGTGTGCCCAGTATGCCCTGGCCTTGGAAAAGAGGCAACCCATAGCATATGCACTGACACAGTAGGGGCCCAGGAAATGACACATCTCTCTGACTCGCACAGACAGTTAAAGGTATGCCAAACATGACACTACCTGTGCCCAACCATTTATAGGGAGTATACTATGTGCATCCAACATAGGCAGCCCTCCAGCACCATCCTCAAGTCCTGCTAACTCTCAAGGTAAGTCAATCAACCTACCAATTGCCAAATGGAGTAGAATGTGTTTTTAACTGTAGCCATGGTATGGATGTGAACATGCAAGGGAATTGGGTAGCAGGATGTCAAGGCAGCAGACAGTAGACACCCATAGTGGCATCATTAGATCTGTAACACATACTGGCATCACCATAGTAGCCAGTAATACACAGGGTGACAAAACCCACTGCAGAAAATGGCCTGAGTGACATGGGTGTCCATAAAAGCCGCACATGCCAGTCAGGAGGGATCACATACCCAACAACAGTCTCAGCCAGCAGGACAGGTGAAGACTAACACAAACAAATGTTGTACTATGGCCTCTGAATGTGCCATATGGGTAACCCCTCCCCCAGGCCTACACAGCAGACTGCAGTGGGTCAGGCAGTCGGATGTAAGTTGTGAAGGCTAGGAAGTCAGAAACTAATATGTAGGTAAACATAGCTAGGATCTGTAGTACACTGGTAAGCCTCTAGACAGCAGGATAGGTAAGACTACAGACTGAAATGGAGTACTGACATACCAGTACAGTCCTAGCAAATGTGTACAAGTGTCAGGTGCGCTCCCCCCATCCAATGTACACTTAGAGTAACAGTCAGGTGTGCCCTCCACTCCTGTGTAGAACAGTAGAAACAGTCAGGTGTCCCCCCTGCTATGCAGAAATGTAGCAACAGTTAATGGCAAATGACTGATGGATACCCTGCAGACACAGCATGCTACCTGTTGGTGTACAACACAAAAGTTAGCACCACAGTACAAACTACCTTGACGGGATTCACACATGCAACACAGATGGCAATACTGGGCATGCTCACACACTTAGAGGAATGAAGGAAATGTCAGTCAACAACATACTGAGAGGTCATACTGCTCACACACACAGAGGAATGAAGGCAATGTCAGTCAACAACATACTGAGAGGTCATACTGGGCATGCTCACACACTTAAACACATGAAAGCTATGTCTGCAAACATCAGTGGACCAGACATATCTGGATGTTGCAGTTCTCAGTGCGGACACATGTCAGTATGCACCACTTCTGCCTTGCACACACAGTGGATAGGAATACAGACAAATATGTAAGGACAACACATTATAATAAGCCACAGGTACACAGGCATAGATGTGTGGAAGAGGGTGACCGTGACAAGGAGACATGTGGGCCTGTGCCAACCGGCACATAGCCAAAGGGCCCCCAACACATGAAGTGCGGATGTAACCCACCGTGGATACTAGCCACCAGTACCTGTCAGCATGACAGACTATGTGGTGCATGTGCCAGCTGTGCAACAAGACTGTACAAGGAAATAGCCATCTAGTAGCTGTATATACGCACCTGTGACATATGAAGCTGTGTGTGCCCGCATGTGGTATGTCAACCACTATATGAATGGGGTACGGCCCATGCATACACTGCCCTCCCCATAGCAGTAGTATGACAAGCCTGCTGAGGTCATCCAATGTGAATTACACCTTTGGGAGAGCTATAGCTCATTAATATGCATGGTGCATCCCATAACTGCGTACTGCTCTAGTGACAGAGTAGTTAGGTAGTAGTACTAACCCCAGACCTGTCAACTGTGTGATTGTGTGTTTGTGTGCGTGCCTGTCTTTATCTGTATGTGTAGACGGAAATGCTTGTTAGGCTACTCACACTCCATACAATACATATATTCAACTTTGGCAAGTCTGCTGATGTCACTTGCCTAGAAGTACACCTCTGGGAAAGTGATAGCCCAATAATCGCTGTAGTGTGTTCTTTAACTGCATACTGCTATAGTGAGATAAACTAGTTAAGTAGGTGTTCAAACCCCAGATCTGGCATTTGTGTGTAAATCTGTATGTGCATCTGACTGTGTAGAAAGCAATGCTTTTTAGGCTACTCACACTCTGTACAATACAAATGCTCTACCTTGGCAAGACTACTGATGTCACTCACCTAGAAGTACACCTCTGGGAAAATGGTAGCCCGATAATCACCATAGCGCATTCTGTACCTGCATACTGCTGTAGTGTGATAAACTAGTTAGGTAGGTGTCTGAACCCCGGACCTGGCAACTGTGTGTGTTTGTGTGTGAATCTTTGTGTATCTGACTGTGTAGAAAGCAATACTTTTTAGGCTACTCACACTCCGTACAATACAAATACTCGACTTTTGCATGGCTGCTGATGTCAGTCACCTAGAAGTACACCTCTGGGAAAGGAATAGCCCAGTAATAGCTGTAGTGCATTCTGTAACTGTGTACTGCTGTAGTGTGATATGCAAGTTTGGTAGGCGTCTAAACCCCAGACCTGGCAACAGTTTGTGTGTGAGTCTGTGTGTATGTGTGTCTGACTGAGTAGAGAGCAATACTTTTTAGGCTACTCACACTCCGTACAATACATATACTCTACTTTGGCAAGGCTGCTGATGTCACTCACCTAGTAATATACCTCTGGGAAAATGATAGCCCAGTAACTGCTGTAGCACAATCTGAAACTCCGTACTGCTGTAGTATGGTATGCTAGTTAGGTGTTTGAACCCCACACCTGACAACTGTGTGTGCCTGACTGAAAAGAGAGCCATGCTTTTTAGGCTACTCACACTCTGTACAATACATATACTCTTCTTTGGCAAGGCTACTGAGGTCACTCACCTAGTAATACACCTCTGGGAAAATGATAGCCCTGTAATCACCATAGCGCATTTTGTAATTGTGTACTGGTGTAGTGTGATATACTAGTTAGGTTGGTGTTCGAACCCCAGACCTGGTAACTGTGTTTGTGTGTCTGACTGAGTAGAAAGCAATGCTTTTTAGGCACTCACACTCCATACAATATAAATACTCTATTTTGGCAAGGCTGCGGATGTCACTCACCTAGTAATACACCTCTGGGAAAGTGATAGCCCAGTAATCGTCATAGCGCATCCTGTAACTGCGTACTGCTGTAGTATGATTTAGAACAGTGGTAGTGTTCCATCTCCATCAATGCCAGTTCCAGATGTTTTGTGTGTGTTTCAGTGTCTGTGTATAGAGCAATGTATTATAGGCTACTCACTCATAGTACATTACAAATGCCCTACTTGGGTAATCCTGCTGATGTCATTAATTATGAAATACTCTTTTGGGAAAGATGTACTTCAGTAATGTCCTTGGTGCGTACTATAACTGTGTAGTGCTGTAGTGTAGTAAACTAGTTAGGTAGGGTTTCTACTCCCAGACATGACAGGTGTGTGTATGTGTTTGTAACTCGTATCCTACGTAGAGGTGGTTGTGAGTGTGTGACACCTGTGGGCAATGTGGAGGGATTTTGCTAATTTCATTTATGGTGGCCCTACTATATATCACAATGTCAACCATACAGGGATAACAGATGTAAATAGCTCTGAGGCTGGGGTGCAAAGCCATACCCATACATGTGACATCAAAGCCAGCCAATCACAGTTAGCAACCCCACTGTGCCTTCACATGTGATTCACAATGGACATACCATGCCTGACAACATGCCCTGTATGGACAGATGACACTGACATCAGAAAATACTGTTAGCATGCTATCAATGTAGGTGCAGGGTAAATCTGCTGACCAGTACCAGTTCCTCCCACAGGTGGGCAAGACTGGCACATCTGATTATAAGCTGTGTTCACAGCATGGGCCAGACACTCCAGGTACAGTTCCACATGTCACTGTACATGCATGTGGGAGGTGTGCACATCCTAGACACCATCCATGTCATGGACTAGGGAACACATACATGGCAAGTGATGCACAGCATTGGCCACACATAATAGTCACACAGGTGACTGGATGATGAATGCAATACCCACCTGTGTGGGCAAATGCAGAAGCTATAGGCCTGTGCCACAATGCAGACCATTGTCATGTAGCCTGATGCCAAGGTATACCCATCGCCTACCCTTGTATAGCCTGCTGGCACTGTTGTCCACCACACACCCATGCAGACATGCACCCATCATGTCCGAACTGGCACCCTGTGCATTTGTGTGTGTTGTATGGTGCGTATGTCCACATCCACGTGCACTACTCCCCCAGGGCAAAGTGAAGCATGCCGCCTAATGTCTGACACCCTCTCATACTCATTGCCCATATGACCTCCATATGACCCGTGTGGTGCATGTGTTCCCTGCACATTGATGTGTTGTGGCAATCCCACTAGTGACGAGTTGCACTCCTGGCCCTGCCAAGTGTGTTAATGTGTGTGTGTCCCTGTGTGAGTGTGACTATGCTGACACTGGCACCTGTTCATGCAGACTAGCATGTGTACGTCGCTTACTGTATATCTACCGTAACCCTGTTGCAGATGTCACTCACCATCACATATATGTTCTGAATGCTCCCCACCAGATCAGCCATGTGGCACATCCAATAACAGCATCGAACTATAATAGCACTACATAGCTGTCGGGGGTTCAATACCCTGTGCTGGTAGGTGTGTGACACAAACATGCATCAGTTTTACCCTCCCTGACATGTATTCGCCTCTGTCTGCCTCCCCCACTCCCTCTCTGGTGGATGTGGAGGCGCACACCTGCATTGCTTAGGCAGCAGCCATATGTATTTTAAGTGATACTCATGATCAGCTGATGGCCTCTGCACAAATTGAAGCCCTTCCCTAGCCGATTGTATGCGGAACAGGTATGGTAACATTTTCATAGCCAATTGCATGGAAACGCACTCCAATACCTGTGAACATCCTGGTGGTGTTGGCCTTTGTCTGTCACTGTGAGCAGGAGCTAGAACTGTCATTTGGTAAACAGCATTTCAGATGGTTTGTGGATTTACCTCTAACAACATACACTGTGGAAAGAGGGCAACAAACAGGAGGGGGGTGTGCCTGACCTGACTACAGACTGTAAGTGCTGCTATACTGCATATGGAGTAATGTTGGATTAACAGTGGTTGTCTAGATATGCCTGTCATACATGTAGCAATACCTGCCATGTCAGTTCCATGTATATCAGGAATCTCCACCTGCAGGGACATCTGCAGACAGGGCAGTGTTGTGCATTTGGATTCATGTGTTAGCCATGATGCATCTATCTGTGGAATGCCAAAGGTAGTGTGAGGACTGCAGTCTGTTGATGGTGAAGGCCATGACAGTTACTGGCTACATATCCCTCATTGGACATATGTTGCAACAAACCCTGTTACAATGGTAGATTAATGAGGGTATCACAGCAACATGTCTATACTGGCCCTGTCTATGTGCTGTCAGCTACACTCTATCAACCTTTGTACATATGTAGTGTATGAAGTGGTGCATATGTGCTGCACACCATAAATAGTGTCATCATATGTGATAACAAGCCAGTGATATATCAGAGTGCTACACATGTCATGTACAGTAGGGGTTACATTTAATGCCATAACCTGGACATTCTGTGGATGTTTGTACAGTACTGAGGTCTGTGTAGTGATGGTGAATGTTGGCAGTATGTGTATTGTTAATATGTACTATGGCCTGTGTACAGACTGTGGTAGATGTCATTGTTCTAGCTCCCTTTCTATCTGATGTTACATGCTGCCCCACTGTATGTTACTGTTTTACTTTACATGTTTGTAGGGCCATACACACACATGTCCCATACCACAGACAGCCATCAGACCAGACTGTGTAGCAGCCCAGTGTATGTAGGGTCATTATGTGAGTGGCACATATGAGGATGGTGTAGGACAGGTAGTCCATATACTGTACTGTTATGCTAGTGTAACATATGTGGCTGTGGCTGTGTTCACATTGGTTGTGGTTATGCACTGTCACACAGGTGTATCCTACCCTGTGCTGTGACATGGCTATCGAGCCTGCTATATATGCAAGTACTGTACCGTGATAACTTTAGGATGTCTGTCAGTAGCCAATGGCACACATGCTATAAGCAGATGTCACCTTCCACACACACACACCATGTCTATGACAACAATCCCAATGACAGTAGCAAATGTCTATTAATATACTAGCTATACATAAAAGAAATCCCCTTGTACTATGACATTGGGACTATAGGGGCTGGGGTAGGGCTACACTCCATGTCCAGGACATATGGTGGGACTATATGGACATGTACTTATCCAGATAGCCATATATATATATATATATATATATATATATATATATATATATATATATATATGAGTACACATGTGTAGTACTTTCAATTACCACTCTCATGGCAACCACCCACTATGAATCCCTACATCATGTGGGCGTATTCCCTGTACATTCCCTGTGTGATGGACATCCTTTCTGTGTGTGGGCATCAATGTTACAGACAGCAGGTAGCAATACCTCTTACAAAAGAACCTGCACAATTAGGGCAGCCACATATATGTAGGAGGATCAGGACATACAGACAGACTGTGAGTAGAGTGGTGTAATGCTTTGCATAGTACTGGTGTTACAGGGTGTGTGTGCGTGTGTGTGTGTGTGTGTGTGTGTGTGTGTGTGTGTGTGTGTGTGTGTGTGTGTGTGTGTATATACATACTAGTTTATCTTGGACTGCAGTCTGTCTGCATAGCTCACTACTGTGGGCTTATCCTCTAGCTGGACAGAGGTGTGCCTATCATGTGTTGTCTGTCCACCACACAGGTCCTGTGTCTGATATTACACTGACAGTATGTGTGTTGCATGCTAGCAGTACATGGCTATACCCATTTGTGTCCCTGATGTCTTATTCCTGCATAAGGGTATGTTGCAATACATCTTGTAACACCAGCATGTTCCAGGGTGCATAAAGTCAATATTTTGAGTATGGACCTGTGCTCCTGCCTTTGTCCTCCACATATATGGCAGGCTTTGTCCTGCTGTGATACGGTTAGGAGTTGTTAGGTAATGGCCTATCATTAATTACTGCTAGCATTCCTACTATCATCCCAGTCATAACGTGGACTCTCACAAGATTTGTTGGTCAGGGTCCCTACATGTGACAGATACATTGACATAACCACAAGTAATGAATGTCCCCCTAGGGCTTCACTACAGGGTGTAATTGAAGGCTGCTGAACTACATCTGGTATTGCTGATTGTTATGTATCGTGCAGGCAAATCCTTTGTCTACTGTTGTATGAATTAAAGGGATTGGTCTAGACACCATAGTATGTTATATATCTGCACTGTCTGCATCTACTTGTTTTGTGTGGGCCTTGCATCCATCACTGGTTATATACATCAACATCTATGTGCTGTCAGTAATGGCATACATTACTGTATGGTACAGAAATAAAGGTTGTCTGTGTATAAATACCTGTGTGTCGTGTCATGTCCTTTGAATTCTGAGTGGGTATATGTGCAATGTATGTATCCCCTTTGTGGGGCTAGTTGCCACACCACACATGTCACAGGTACCAGTTACAAGGCTTGTGGCTGGGGATATACATTGCACCCAGTACGTCTACACTACTTCTACATATGTATGGCTACTAATACCCTTTGTCTGTGTATATGTGTATGTACCCATATATCCCATATATCTTATATATCTATAATCATGTGCAGGTATATATATATATATATATATATATATATATATATATATATATATATATATATATATATATATATATATATATACCTGCACATGATTGTGAATGTATGGATGCATGTGCATATCTGTACCGTTGTAATGTGTACGCCTTCAACATAGTACAATCCCTGCGGTACAATGGCATATCTGCATGATATGTTACAGATATTGCCCTGACATGTACAGGTGACTTGGATTACTGTTGGAGCATTGTAGCTGTGTTTTGGTGGGTCCTGCCGTCAAGTACTGCATGTGCTGGATATTGGATTGCACAGCATATCCGTTAGGGTTGGGGGGTTACATAGCAGTAATTACCAGGTGTTTCTCATTTGCACCCCCACCCCCATTAACTGTGCTCATGGTCTGTTATGTAGTACGGAGTGGGCCAGGAGTCCGTTCCCATGTGGAAATGTCTATGTGGAAATGTCTAGCTGTATATATATATATATATATATATATATATATATATATATATATATATATAGATACATAAGTATATATGTGAAACCCCCATATATAGAGGGATAGAACTGGACATTGATATAGCTCTAGCTATGTATATGTATTCATATATACATGTGTATGTATGTAGATATATATATATATATATATATATATATATATATATACATTGAACATATTAATCTATGTACGATTGCTGTCATATGGTTATTTGTGAGTCATGCATACACATATATATACCTATAGCTGTCTGTCTACATTTACAGATGTATATCTGTCGATATGTCCATGCATGTTCGGCCTATATGTGTGGCCTGTACCTCATTCTCTTGGCAATTGACATGGATGACCTTAGGACTGAGGTAAGTCATTTGTGCCGACACAAACATGTTTCAGACGTATCATTACTTTCAATATATGTGTTCTACTACATCTAACTGTGTAACTTGCAATGTTTTAAGTGTATTAGAGCAAGATATGACAGATATCCCTATATGTACCCACATTATGGCGCACTATGTCCGGGATACATGCATTAAGAGGCTGTGTGGTGTGTTATTACTACATTTCCTGTGCTGTTGATTGATTGTGCTGGATGATATGTATGTGAAATGAGTGGTTATGTACATCTGCCATGGTTTACTGGTAAATCACGTAGTGTATGATGTGCAGGGTCCCTGGTGTGGGCCTTGCAGAGGCTGTATATTTTGTTTCAGGACAGAACACGGGCTGTCGGATACAGAGTGAGTTAGGGACATTTGAGCGGTTGTACGTGGGTGTGCACAGGTTTGTGCAGAGCTAAGCAATGCTAACCTCTGGTTGCATTTCCTTACACTCAGCTAGCATCTACTTAGCTCAATCTATGTAGGCAATGCTTGCCACCACACAAATACATGTACACGCACTTACACCTGCTTATCCATGCGTACTACTGCTGTTATGTGCTTACACATGCTTACTAGATCCTTAGTCATTATGACACTTCACATGCACATTTCAGGTAGTACTCCTGTGCAAATATAAATGTTATTTAGTGGGTTATACAGCACAATGATGTTAACATATGGATTTCACATAGGAAATAGGATGTGCTGCAGTGGGACTCAACCCGGGAATGCGTGCGCATTAGGTGGATGCTCTGGCCACTACACTATTGCTGTTCTGCTTCGTTTGCATATGTCTACCATAATGACATACCCATGTTCCCTTCCCCTGGCCCTCATGCTCCACATACACAGCATTCATCCATTCCCCAGTTGCAAGCCCTGCTATACCACACCTCCACACATTTCCCTCTCTGCACGTCTCTGTACACCTCCAGTATGCTGTCCCCACCCAAGCATCTGCAGGTTCTTCATCCTTTTAGTCCATGTACATACCAGCCTTCCCTTGATCTTCCTATACTGCTGGTGACATCGATGTGACCCACAACTGTTGGTTCATCCTACCAGGGGTGGACCTGTTGTTGTGTCAAGAGTAGACCTAGCTGGTCTACAGTGTTTCTCCCACTGGTAGCATCCTGCCAGGTTATTGTGTAGCAGTGGTTTGCTCACACACCTGGCCAGCTTCATCTCCTAGTTCCACAGAACCAACATCCCAGGTGTGACATACTGTGCATGAATCCCGCTCACACGCCCCCATGGTGTGCACCGTATATCATTATTCCCTTCGGTATTATGCAGGACTGCTGTTCTCCCAGTATGATTGAGCAGGCACTGTTCTGTGCTGCACATAGACTGCTCATAATGCTATGGTTGAGCAATAGACACGTGTTCAGGTATTACTCTACACACTTATATACATTTCCTATACTGTTGGATGACTGTGCTGCATGATGTGTTTGTGATCAAAGCAGATGAATGTGTATCCACCATTGCTTAGTGGAACTCATGTCGACTATAGTGTGCAGGTTTGGGGGTTTGCAACTTGGCAATGCTGATTATTTTGTTAATGATCACAACAACAGCTGTTGGCTACAGAGTGACTAAAGCACTATAGAACATTTGTAGGCAGGTATGCGCTGGTTTGTGTGAAGCACAGCATTACTGGCCTTTGGTTGTGGCATCTTGCACTGAGTTAGCCTCTACATTGCTTCACCAGTGTGGTAATTGCATAACGGCAGCCAAACAGGCTTACACCCACTTGCTCCTGCATACACACACGCAACATCATGCATTTTGTTCACATTTGTCAACCGGGACAATCGGACTGTATGCTTGTCCATTGTCAGCAGTGGCCCGAGGTGAAGAACTACACATTGACCCCAGCTATTTATTCCAATTAATACTGGGGTGTTCACATTCATAGAAGGTAACAGACGTAACATAGCTATGTCCCCCATTCTTCATGCTTAGTTTACTTTAAAATGTTGGTGTTATCCATGTTTAGGTCATGTTTACATGTCAGGTATGACTGTTGACAAAGGTCAGTTTAAGGTGAAGTTGGATTCCTGTTTCACAGGTCTGGATAGGTTACATGCTGGTATTCGGGTAGGTGTAGTTATTCCATTCCTGTGTGGTACAGTAGAGGGGAATAGCTAAGGAGTAGGTAGGTAGGTAGTGGGGGTGACATTGTAACTGTATAGTAACCTGTAGGTATAATTGGATGGGGAACAATAGGGAAGGTTTGTCAGATGTTGGGATTTGTATGCAAGGCAGGACAAGAGGTGTCGTTATCACTAGTTGATGTAGTTGTATCGAGTGTGAAATGGGGGAGGGGTTGCAAGGTGATGAGCCTGTGCTGCTCCAGGTGTGCTTGTGGTGTTCCTTCATGTTTTAGTTACATGTGTCCTGTGGGACAGCTGTGATACTACATGTGGGTTGGGGTTCCAGATATTGGCAATTTAGTGGGGGAAGAAGGTGTCACCTACGTGTAACCATAAACATTAACAGAAATGGAACAGGGCCTGATAGATACATGGTGTGTATGGGGCACAAAGGGGGGAGTTAGTAGGTGAATGATCCAGGGATGTGTAGGACGGCTGCAGGGAAGGTCCACAGTTGGCCATGTTGTCTACGACAACAGATGTGCATATACACTGCATTTGGTGTTTGCATTGGACACTCACACCCCTGGGTGGGTTGAGGACTACAATAATACCTTGAGATACCAATTAGATCGGCTTACATGCCTACAGTGGGTTGTTGTGACCATGTGTTCATAGGTGTTGTGTAGTGGGTTATGCAACAACACATATGGTTATACCATACTTTGCCATGTAAACTGGACTGTGCTGCGGTGGGACCCATATCGGGAATGGCTGCCCGTTAGGCAAAAGCATACCTTTCAACTGTACAGAATCCACAGACTGTCCAGAGTTTGCTTCATAATATTGGTGTGTTCCTCTTGCAATCTGCACCTGTCTGGCAAATACCTGGAATTAAGTAATTAAATACAGACAAGTATTTGGGTTTAAGACCCCACATCCTTTAGACGAGTCATGCTAATGCATAACCTATTATTATAATATCAGCTTTCTAAGGTTGTAAGTGGAATATGTAATTTCTGTCCCTATTTGTCCCCTCAATGGTTTAGGTTCTGTCCAGTGGTTTTGCTGTTAGAGGTTGAGATGCATGGGCAGAAGTTCTGCCCAATTCGCAATATTACTTACATCCCTGGGGCGGTCCGAATATAACTGCACCAGCCAGCACCTGCACGCCTAGGCCCATAATTGCATACCCATAGTTCCCCCACCTGCCCTTCCTCTACAGCACTCATCCTTAATGTGGTTGCAGGTGGGGGTCTAGCCACACCACTACACACTGCCCACTCTCCACTTCTTGGGACCCATGTCATACATTGTCTTGACCCATGGGTCATCAGGCTTGCCCAACCTACTGGTCCATGTACGTACATGGCCTGGTTAGATAAATCATCACAGGGACTGACTCAGATCATCATCAATTTTTAGGGTGTCCCACAAGGGACATTGATGTCTTTGTTTCATGATTAGACTTGCCAGATCTCTCCCACTGCTAGTATCCTACCTGTGGGCTGGGAAGTAGTGGTGTGTTTACTTTTATCATATGTTTGTATGTTTCACCTGTCTAGCTGGGGGGTTTGATGCTATGTGTTACATGTTTGTTGATTGGACCCCTCACCCATATTGGCACGGCCTGTGTACATATGTAATTCATAACTGCTGTATCATATCTATATATATCTATATCTATATATATATATATATATATATATATATATATATATATCTGCTGTATACTACTATTTAATAAATTGTTTTCTAGTCCTGAGGAGCTTTCCTTCCCAGGTCTCTGCTGTAAATTAGCCAAAAGCTCAGCCAGACTTACCCGGTTAACAGATGTAAATTAAATGAATAAATCAATGAACATCCTAGCTATATATATATGTGTGTATGTTTACACACATATATATTTCTATATACATATGTTTATATGTATGCATACTGCTGTATAGATATGTTCATAGGCACTTAGATTAGTAGTAGGCTAACTGCCCTTGCAAGCCACTTTTTAGGCCTAGCCAATTATCCCTTGCAAGCCACTTTTTAGGCCTAGCCAATTATCCCTTGTGAGATTCAAACCCTGCACTTTGTAAGGTAAACACCTTAACCATTAGGCCACCCTCCCAAACTAGCAACATATAGCTGTATGGGTGTCTGCATATGTATATATCTATATGTGGGTATTTAATTATATTCTGTCTCTGTATGTATACGTTTGTACTATGGAGAGGGGGAGGTTTAACTCCATGTAGGTATGGGTATATATATATATATATATATATATATATATATATATATATATATACACACA